>NC_091104.1:2741079-2743579 GCF_024713975.1 Paralichthys olivaceus
CTAACCCTAACCCTAACCCTAACCCTAAACCCTAACCTAACCCTAACCCTAACCCTAACCCCTAACCCTAACCCTACCCCTAACCCTAACCCTAACCCCTAACCCTAACCCTAACCCCTAACCCTAACCCTAACCCTAACCCTAACCCTAACCCTAACCCTAACCCCTAACCCTAACCCTAACCCTACAACCCTAACCCTAACCCCTACCCACCCTAACCCTAACCCTAACCCTAACCCTAACCCTAACCCTAACCCTAACCCTAACCCTAACCCTAACCCTAACCCTAACCCTAACCCTAACCCTAACCCTAACCCTAACCCTAACCCTAACCCTAACCCTAACCCTAACCCTAACCCTAACCCTAACCCTAACCCTAACCCTAACCCTAACCCTAACCCTAACCCTAACCCTACCCTAACCCTAACCCTAACCCTAACCCTAACCCTAACCCTAACCCTAACCCTAACCCTAACCCTAACCCTAACCCTAACCCTAACCCTAACCCTAACCCTAACCCTAACCCTAACCCTAACCCTAACCCTAACCCTAACCCTAACCCTAACCCTAACCCTAACCCTAACCCTAACCCTAACCCTAACCCTAACCCTAACCCTAACCCTAACCCTAACCCTAACCCTAACCCTAACCCTAACCCTAACCCTAACCCTAACCCTAACCCTAACCCTAACCCTAACCCTAACCCTAACCCTAACCCTAACCCTAACCCTAACCCTAACCCTAACCCTAACCCTAACCCTAACCCTAACCCTAACCCTAACCCTAACCCTAACCCTAACCCTAACCCTAACCCTAACCCTAACCCTAACCCTAACCCTAACCCTAACCCTAACCCTAACCCTAACCCTAACCCTAACCCTAACCCTAACCCTAACCCTAACCCTAACCCTAACCCTAACCCTAACCCCTAACCCTAACCCTAACCCTAACCCTAACCCTAACCCTAACCCTAACCCTAACCCTAACCCTAACCCTAACCCTAACCCTAACCCTAACCCTAACCCTAACCCTAACCCTAACCCTAACCCTAACCCTAACCCTAACCCTAACCCTAACCCTAACCCTAACCCTAACCCTAACCCTAACCCTAACCCTAACCCTAACCCTAACCCTAACCCTAACCCTAACCCTAACCCTAACCCTAACCCTAACCCTAACCCTAACCCTAACCCTAACCCTAACCCTAACCCTAACCCTAACCCTAACCCTAACCCTAACCCTAACCCTAACCCTAACCCTAACCCCTAACCCTAACCCTAACCCTAACCCTAACCCTAACCCTAACCCTAACCCTAACCCTAACCCTAACCCTAACCCTAACCCTAACCCTAACCCTAACCCTAACCCTAACCCTAACCCTAACCCTAACCCTAACCCTAACCCTAACCCTAACCCTAACCCTAACCCTAACCCTAACCCTAACCCTAACCCTAACCCTAACCCTAACCCTAACCCTAACCCTAACCCTAACCCTAACCCTAACCCTAACCCTAACCCTAACCCTAACCCTAACCCTAACCCTAACCCTAACCCTAACCCTAACCCTAACCCTAACCCTAACCCTAACCCTAACCCTAACCCTAACCCTAACCCTAACCCTAACCCTAACCCTAACCCTAACCCTAACCCTAACCCTAACCCTAACCCTAACCCTAACCCTAACCCTAACCCTAACCCTAACCCTAACCCTAACCCTAACCCTAACCCTAACCCTAACCCTAACCCTAACCCTAACCCTAACCCTAACCCTAACCCTAACCCTAACCCTAACCCTAACCCTAACCCTAACCCTAACCCTAACCCTAACCCTAACCCTAACCCTAACCCTAACCCTAACCCTAACCCTAACCCTAACCCTAACCCTAACCCTAACCCTAACCCTAACCCTAACCCTAACCCTAACCCTAACCCTAACCCTAACCCTAACCCTAACCCTAACCCTAACCCTAACCCTAACCCTAACCCTAACCCTAACCCTAACCCTAACCCTAACCCTAACCCTAACCCTAACCCTAACCCTAACCCTAACCCTAACCCTAACCCTAACCCTAACCCTAACCCTAACCCTAACCCTAACCCTAACCCTAACCCTAACCCTAACCCTAACCCTAACCCTAACCCTAACCCTAACCCTAACCCTAACCCTAACCCTAACCCTAACCCTAACCCTAACCCTAACCCTAACCCTAACCCTAACCCTAACCCTAACCCTAACCCTAACCCTAACCCTAACCCTAACCCTAACCCTAACCCTAACCCTAACCCTAACCCTAACCCTAACCCTAACCCTAACCCTAACCCTAACCCTAACCCTAACCCTAACCCTAACCCTAACCCTAACCCTAACCCTAACCCTAACCCTAACCCTAACCCTAACCCTAACCCTAACCCTAACCCTAACCCTAACCCTAACCCTAACCCTAACCCTAACCCTAACCCTAACCCTAACCCTAACCCTAACCCTAACCCTAACCCTAAC
>NC_091104.1:2748579-2818579 GCF_024713975.1 Paralichthys olivaceus
TAAGACCCGTCATGTGTATCAGTGAAGCCTTCAGCCAATCACAGCAGAATTGTTGAATCCAGCTGCTGCAGCTAGAGGACAACATCTGTCTGACTGCAGACAGCTCGCTTCTGACATGTTTTAAAGTGATAATGTTCTGCAGCGATGGAAAAAGTCGGACAAAAGTTCAAGCCTGCACACATCACAATAAGCCAGCGCTGCTTACAGACACATAAAGGTGAACAAAGGGTTAACTCTTACCCATCATCATGATTCAGTCTCCACCTGCCTCATGACCTCAGTTCAGAGTCTTTCAGTCTGTGTGAGAAGGTCATGAACAGGTGACGGGTGAGACAGTCTCTACAGTAACATGATAATTATCACTGAAGAGCTTTTAGTGAGACAGCTGCACAATTTACAATCAAAGTGACTCACACCGAAACCCTGAACCTGCTGACAAAGATAAAATCTGTGAAAACCTTTTACCTTTTATCATTGCTCTTTCCGATGAATGATTTCATTGACTGAAAAATACAAACAAAGTTCATTTCAAATTGAGTGTTTGTGCTCTACTGTCCCTGTTGAGGGAAACAAGACAAGGCCAGGGACTAATACAACTGGACCTGTTCCATTAAAGACAGGTTGAAATGGTTCCAGAATGCTCCACCATCCTCTTGCGCCGGAGCCTGAAGCATGTGTAATGCTGGCAGCACGGAGACAGGAGTTCGTCTGGGTCATGCAGGGCCCAACGGGAGGCACCATTCCAAGTGGAAGGGGTGGAAGTGTGAGGAGGTGGGAGGAAGACTGCACCAATGGGGGGTTTCCATTGACCCAGACATTGTAGGACTGTGTTCGCAGAGGCAGGGGCACCCTTCTCATTAGTCAAATTATCAAAACTCACCAACATGCTGGCCAACTTTTAACATAGGGTTGTGTTTGTGTGTGTGTGTGTGTGTGTGTGTGTGTGTGTGTGTGTGTGTGTGTGTGTGTGTGTGTGTGTGTGTGTGTGGGTTAGGGTTAATCCTAACCCACATGCACTTCACCTGTTATTTCCAATATTCCACAAGAGTTTCACGTTCCATCATTATTGCTTTGTTTTTCTTTCTTATCTCTTATGACAAAGCTATAACTTGTATCTAGAAACGTGTGTGGAAGTGTTTAAGTGCCGGTTCTAGTTCTACACCTTTGTACAGTGCGCTGTGTCAACAATAAATCATTTTGTTATTAGGAATAAACCTTCCTAACCCCGCCAACGTATTTTAATGTTGGTCATTACAATGGTACTTGAAAAACCCTTATATTTTCTGAGGGGGTACATGGTGAAAACATTTGAGAACCACTGCTCTGACCCTAACCAAAAAAAATGGATATAAAGGAAGAGGAAATTTACCCATCTCCTAAGACTACAAGAAACACAGCTGGAAGTCATTCTATTACCACTGTGAGACTGTGGGGCAGATGGAATTAGTTAATGAAAACTGAGAGAATGGTGTAACATGCTAAACAGATGTCTTGTTTGTTCTTTATGGCTGTATGTATATTGAATATATAAATAAGAAGCAAAATATAAAAGAAATATTTGAGAACAATGCTGATAACACATGAACTCATCACAATGTGTGTGTTGGTGCTCAGACAAACAAACAGGTCTTTGGTGTGTGTGACTGATGAAATGGAAACTGAGTTTTAAAATGTGTTTTCCTTGTTTTCTTTTTTTTCTAACTGTTGTTTTAAGAAAATCTGAATTAATAAAATAATTGTACTTGCTTTTGCTGCTTTTCTCCTCCTCTCTTCTCACATCTTTTTGTGTAAGTGTCCTTTAATCTGGGGATGATCCAGTTAATCCAGGGTGATAATGGTGAACAGTGATCAGTCGTTCCGCTCCGTTTCTCACTCAGACTGGAACCATTCAGCCAGAATAAAAACCAGTGAAAAGAGCTGATACTCATCTGTGATCCGGTTCAATTCATGTGAGTCACAGAGTCACCACAAGTCTCATCATTGATTACATGTTCGAACATCAGTTCATGAACCTGTGTCATCAAATACAGCAACTAAACTAATATTAATAACAAAATTCATGAATAGCACTACTGCTGCAGTCTGGATGAGATGAGATAAGATGATTACATAAAATAAGATGTATCTTGTCCCCCTGTTACTAACGTTTTCTTTGGTAGTTGTACTATTGTTGAGTTAAGAACAGAGGATGTTGCTCCTTGTTAACATCTATGAGACAAACTGTGATTTGTGAATATGAGACAATACATTTAAATGTGATTGATTGATGATGATTTACCTTTTTTCACTGATTCAATAAAGTAGAGAGATTAAAACATATACAAGCCTGTTTTTCTATATGTACGATTTAGAGTTAAAGAGGATAAATTACAATGTGTCATTTACAATGTGTGCAGCGTTTTTTTCTTTAATTACGAATAAGAATCCGTCTGTTTCTCCAGCAGCTTTTCTCTATAGTGATTCCAGGTCTGAAACGGAATATTATATTATATTAATATTTAAAATAAATATAATAATAAAGTATTGAATTTACAATAAATACAATAATACAACTTTTTTTTCTAATAAGTGTTATAATAAAGAATTTTAAATATAATAGATATAAAATAAATGTCTAAATAAAGCAATAAATCTAGAATAAATATAATAATACAGCATTTAATCTATAATAAATAGATTAAGGATGTATATACCTATGATAGATAGTTGTTAGAATGAAAACAATAAGTGTTATTTATATAGGAAAGATGTTATTAATGAGCAGCAAGAGTTCATATAATAATAATATTAATAATTGTCTGAATCCTGCAGCAGGAGGGGGGGTGGGGGGGTGACATGTAGCAAAATAAATGTGGGGGTAGAGAGACAGAGAGAGAAATGCTCAGTGCATGATGGGAGTTCTCCCAGCAGTCTAGACCTAGCAGCATAACTAAGGGATGGTTCGGGACCTGATCCAGAACTATAGACTTCATCAAATTGATGGTTAAGGCCTTAAATCAATCACATTTTATTTGTATTGTCTCATATTCACAAATCACAGTTTGTTTTATAGATGTTAACAAGGAGCAACAACCTCTGTTCTTAACTCGACAAGAGTAAAACTACTACAGAAACTTTGAGGAGGGTTCGGAGTCATTGTTACCATGAACAAATTGAAATCTATCCGATAAATATGATTTAAACCAGCCTAGTGCCAGTATGTAAGATGATTCCAAGCATAGTAAAGTTTATTAAGGTGTTAAATAGTTTAATTCCATGATTCAAGGGTTTAATCCTCCAGAACTCCTTAAACTCAGTTTGATTAAACATTTGTCTCAATTGAAATCTTTTTAATCTTAAAATCTGTTGATAATTTGATCAAATAAAGCATATTTATATTTTATTAGACACCGGTTTGATTAAAGATCTACTTATATTCTTTCAGGAAATGATGCCATGAATAATTATTCTTACTTCAAACTTTAACTATTATTCCTGACTGAGAAACAACTGGTTTGTTTGTTTCCTTGTGGTCTCTAGTTATTATTGAGTTCTGGTTCAAATAGATTTGATTCTTGTTGTAAATTTCAATGAGGTTTAATCATAAACATGTGATTTAATAACTAACAGTCACTGACTGAAGCTGAACTGAACTCGAACCTTAACTTTTCATTCAAGGGACAAATTAAGAAAAGTTGAAATGTTATTGGTTATGATATTTTTATCAAACCATTAATCCATTAAAAATAAAATGATTCCAGTAATTCTTAATACATTCTGACCCTGAAAACTGACGGTGCTTCAAATGAAAATATTTAAATATTTCTGGTTGTTTTAAAAGTCATTAAACAAAATGAAATGTGTTGAAACACGTGTTTCACCTTGAAAGTGACGTGGACCCAGGTCTGTCTGTTCATTGATTGATCCTCAGTGTGATGGAGGGATGACAGGAGTGAGGGATCGAGGAGGAGGTGGATCCAGAGGGCTGGACCTGCTGGAGGAGGAGGAGAAACAGGTCACCATCACCTCCTCCTCCTCCTCCTCATCATCATCATCATCATCATCAACACTACCTCTCTCTGCTCTTCCTGGCCCGGATAAGCACGGAACTGTTTCACCTGGACCAAGATTCACACCCAGGACCGGGACCGGGACCTGCAGGATCCGTGTTTGGGCTGCGGGCTCCCGTCATGCTGGGCGCGGTGAAGATGGAAGGACACGAGGCTCCGGACTGGAGCGGATTCTACAGCGAGGAGGTCGGTGACTGTTCGCGCACGACACCGTCACTGGAGCGGCCGTGAGTCCCGGGTCACACCGCTCCGGGTGCGGGACTAAACACGAAGAGGAAAAGAACTAAAAAGAAACGAGTATTTTCTTTGACTAAAAATTAGTTTTCTATTGGATTTTATAAAAACAATTTGTGGAAATAAAACGTGATTTTATTTCATTATTATATAATTATATAATTTTAACTGTGGATTTCTAAACAGTCAAAAGAAAATTAATCTGAATACAAGTAAAATATAAGAATACACCAATAACAATCAGGGCGCTTTAAAAATAAACTACAACTGAAACTCGGAGCCTTTAAATAATAATTTTAATCAACGTGTTCAATCAGTAAAATAAAAAAAAGTCTTTTATTCAGGTCACTTTAGTTTATGTCGCAACGCCTCCGCGAAATTAGCATCAATTAACAATTATCATTATCTAACGCTATTATCATCTCAACTTAAATTAATTTATTATCACCACAACTTAAATTATTTTATTATCATCTCAACTTTAATTATTTTATCATCATCACAGCTTTAATTGTAACTATTTTATTATCACACCCACGTTTTTATTTTGTTAACATCACAACTTAAATTATTTTGTCATCATCACAACTTTAATTATTTTATTGTCATAAGAACTTTATTATTGGCGTGGAATTATTTTATGATAATCACATTTTCCCTTAAACTTGTTTAGGTTGTGTTGTCTAACTGATCTGGTCTAAATAGTTTTGTCTATTTGTTTGGTCAAAATACTGTTGATGTTAAAGCTGTAGCTGACCTGAAAAAAATGTTTCTTATCAGATCTAACAGATACTGGTCCTGGACTAACTTGCTCTGAATTGCTCTAGCTGGTCTAAGTAGTTCAGGTTTTGGTCTCTTTGGTCGGTGTGCAATGGCGGGTGGTGGGTTTGGTTTCTGATCTGAATGGATCTGGTTCAAATTGATTGTGTTTTCAGGGCTAATTAAATCTTGATGCACTGGTTCTAACTGCTTCTGGTCTCTCTGCAGGTATACTCTCCAATGGCAGGTGGTGGAATGGGTTCTGGCCTCGGAATGGGCTCCATGTCGGGCTACATGTCCAGCAGTGGAACCACATCGGGCTCCTTCAACATGTCGTACAGCGGGACTGGTTTGAGTCCTGCCCCAGTGGCAGGGATGGGCGGTTCGGCTCCTGCAGCCATGTCGGGTCTGGGGGGGGGAGTGGGCTCAATGAGTGGAACCCTGAGCCCATCCAGTATGAGCTCACAGCAAGCCTCAATGGGCCTAAATCCATACGGGGCCATGAGTCCCACAATGACCAATGGCATGGCGTATAGCAGTAGTGGACTGAACCGTGGTCGCGACAATAAGGCCTTCAGACGGAGCTACCCACATGCCAAACCACCCTACTCATACATCTCACTCATCACTATGGCCATCCAGCAGGCACCCAGTAAGATGCTGACTCTGAGTGAGATCTACCAGTGGATCATGGACCTGTTCCCATACTACCGTCAGAACCAACAGCGATGGCAGAACTCCATCCGGCACTCACTGTCCTTCAATGACTGCTTCGTTAAGGTGTCACGCTCACCGGACAAACCAGGGAAGGGCTCGTATTGGACCCTCCACCCAGACTCTGGGAACATGTTCGAGAATGGCTGCTACCTTCGCCGCCAGAAGAGGTTCAAGTGCGAGAAGAAGATATCTGCAAAATCAGATGGGCGGAAAGAGCTGGGGGGGTCAGGTGGTGTTATAGAACAAGCCTCTCCTGCAGGGGACTCCATTAAACCTCCTGGACTCCTGGACTCCTCCCTGCCCTCCTCCAGCCAGGTGACTTCGCCTCCAGGTCTGGACATGCGGGGTGGCATCAGCGGAGCAGACATAAAGGTGTCTGGCTCTCAGCTCCTTTCCTCCCTGTCATTGCCCCCTCACTCCATGACCCATGAGTCCCAGCTGCACCTCAAAGGAGACCCCCACTACTCATTCAACCACCCATTCTCCATCAACAACTTAATGTCATCCTCAGAGCAGCAACACAAACTGGATCTGAAAGCCTATGAGGCGCTGCAGTACTCCTCCTACAGTGCTGGGGGGGCGTCTGGCCTCGGGGGGAGGACCATGGAACCTCTGGAGGCTTCTTACTACCAGGGGGTCTATCCCAGACCGCTCCTCAACACTTCATAGTATCTGCTGCACCTGCTGATTTGACTCTCTGCATGCAGCCATCCTGTCTGACTGCGATGATGCTGAACTCGGTCCACTCTGCTGATGCTGGTTGGCTGATTTTTGAACTTCTGCACTGTGACTATGCCAGGACACGGACATGTTAACTGTCACCTGATTAAACTGATACCTGGTCTGTTTTCTCCTTTTACACACTGAGTCACAAACTGCTGAAGGTTCAGGATACTAACAAAAGCTGATTTATTTTAAACCTCCAGCACATTATCCTCCGGTCCGACCCAGATCCTCAGTTCATGCAATTCAGGATCTTTGTTCATGTCTGTTGATTCTGCAGTTCATAATCACAACCAGACCCTCTATTGGTCACAAGGCTCAAGAGATATTACCTATGATCAAAAAGATTTCAGTGACACAAATTGCGTAAATTTTTTTATCAGGTACTTTTTGTGACACACAGGATAGTTTTTAGGTGAATCACTCAAAGAAGGGTTGGCGTTAACTGGAATGCTAACCTCAGGAAACACTGCCATTAGGATTAGAGTAAACCAAGGCCTCATCCACTTTGTGGGAACCGACACCGACTTTGATCCAGTTTGTTTTTTTGTCCTGTCGAAGGTTTTATTCAGAAGGTTTGGGTTTTGCGCCTTGGCGAGCAAAAGATCAGAGGTTGCTTGGTGATGGCAATGACATGGTTGCCATGTTGACACTGATGAAGCTGCAGATGTTTACAGAAACAAATCTGGATTATAAAGATGCTAACTGATGTATTTAATCAGATATGAGGAGGACTTATTTCTCCCACGACCTTGTCTGCTACTCGGCTGACCTCCTGGCGGGTTGCGACCTTTGGAGTGAGAAACCTCAGCACAGATAAAAAAGCTTTTCATTTAAAGGGTCATTTCACCCAAACGATTCAAACACAGATTCGCCTGCCTCTCTGAATGTTGTCGTCTGTTACCGGGCAGATTTATTCAAGTGTTTGATCTTTTCTGGTTTCAGTCTGCTTCTACCAGATTAGAGAAAAATTGTTTGGGCTTTTTGGATGAAACAAAACTTTTATTATAGTCAAATCAACATTTATTAATTAAATGTCAAAGAATTAAATACAAATTAGGAATTAATTCAGGTGTGCAGTGAAAACACAATGTAAGATCAGCTTCATAAGGTGAATCAATCACTAATCATTTATCAATTTGAGTTATTGATAAATGTTGGTTAGTTAATTAGTTTGTTAGTTGTGATAAATACAAATGTCTTGTTTTATTCACATTGTATTTTTGTTTTTGTAATTATTTCCATTATTTCAAATAAAAAGTTGCGATCAATAATTTCTACCATATAGATTACTGTGTTTTTAACCTCTGATCACTGATCAATACTCAATCTTGTAGCTGTGACACTTTGATACGATCGATCAGTTTTTAAAGCTATTGATTCATCTTTTGATAAAAGATCTTTGTTTGTGAGTCTCACTCTGTGTGAAAAAGGAGAAACCACTTCCTGTCTGTTTTCTGACAGTTGGTACGTCTGATGATAAAAATCCTTTGTGTATTTAAACTTCCCTCAATCACCAATTATTGATTATTGATTAATATAGCCATGTGCATGAATGAAGGGTCTTCGTCTTCTTCTACTGTTTTCTGGGGCCAAAAGAACTGATTCAGACCTCAGCTTGAAAAGAAAGAGAGAGACAGACGGAGGGAGGAGGATGAAATAGTACCCCCCCCCCCCCCCCCCCTTGTGTTTCTTCCTCGTTGGTTTTTGACTCTGATGCATGTTCTTAACTTATTCTGTCATTTTTAAATAAAAGAAGGAAACATTGGGCATTGATTGATTATTGATCTTTTTTTATGCTGTATTTTGGAATCATTCATGACAGTAGTGATGAATGAATGAAAAACTATTGGTTCAGTTATGATGTAAATTTGATATAAACTTTGATTTTATTAGAAAATGTATTTAATGCAGTTTACATTGATGAGATATAAAATAAATTATGTGTATTCAATTTTACTTCGTATCTCAGATAAACAATTTCTACGGACTCAATACCATAAAAAAACGAATTTTCACTAAAAACCTAAACATGTTGTTATTATTATTATTATTATTATTGTTATTACTACTAATATTATTATTATTATTGTTCTATGATGGATGGATGATTTTATGTGATGAGTTTTTCATGTTTTCAGGTTTATTAGAATTGTTCACTTTCAGTTGCACATTTAAATATTTGACAGAAAATGCGGCCTTTATTATTTCAGTTCATTTCTGATCACCTTCAGCTTCTCGTGGTGACGTCAATGGATTTTTTATTTCATAGATGATTATATAATATACATTTATTATGTCATTAAGAAGCGCTCGGCTCCGTCTCGGCCGCGGCGCTGGAGCCCAGGCCGAACATGATGAACCTCCTGCGGCCTCAAAGCGCCTCAAAGCTCCGTGAACCTGAACACAACACGACACGTTTACTTTGATCTGCAGCTTTTTCACTGCTGAGCCGTGAAATGTCTCAAATGAAGCTTTAATCATCCGCTAATTACATCCGAGAGAAGCCGAGGCGGTTCCGATAAAACACGCAGATAAGAGAAAGCGGAAAATCTAATTAAAATGCACTGAAGCCTCGTGAACACAAAACAATCCCATTATAAAAAAGCAGAAACATTTAATCTGAATTAAAAGTAAAAAATATACAACAATGATTTGAAAAAATATAATCCGAATAAAAAACTTAACATATACGTTTTCTAAATAAATTCAATGTTTTTAAACTGATATTTCCTCCAAACTGAACATGGTTTCTGTTTTAGTCTCCATAATATTAATAATAATTACAAGACACTTTAAACTTTTGTTCATTGACAGAATAACATTTTGTATTATTTGCAATATTTTTCATTTCTTTAGTATCATAACTAAATTACTACATAAATATTTTAAATAGTTCAAATAAGATTTTAATCAAACGTTTATTTTTTCTCTGATGGTTAAATTACAAAAACGGATTCATTGATTAATGATTGATTGATTATAGGATGTTAATATGATCAGCTTCAGTCAGACCACACATAATAAATAATGTATAGTAGAATCATTTCCTCACATTTAAAACTTTTTTTTAATCATGCACTTTTACCAAATTACTTTTACTTGGCTGCTTATACATTTTCTTATGTTTCGTTTAACCTTTTCTTTTACCATCAGTTTTAAACGTTTTTATTTTTGTGTCTGTTTTGAAAGGTGCTGTTTAAATAAAGTTATTTAATTATTGTGATTGGTGGTGCGTGTATTACATGCGTATTATGTGTGTATTAGTGTATTGGGTATGATGTATGTATTGTGTATAATGTGTGTATTTCATTTGTTTGCTGATCAGCTGCTTTTCTACATTTTGCGATTATGAGGGTCCTAACCTCACTTCAGTTTGTAGATTAAAAAAAGACTTCAAATATTTAATAACATGTTTTCATGTAAAAGAAATTTGGAACACATGATTGTCGAAACATCCGAAGTTCATAGACTTTAGAAATGTGTTAAATTTTAACTTTTGACAGTGACGTCTCCTCCAACCATCTTGTTGTTTTTTCTTTAAGCTTTCTAGTAACAGGAAATCATTCTCCGGAGGACAGAAATAAATAAATTGCTGCAGTCTTAACCATAAAAATATAAGAAGGTGACTGTAAAGAGTCAATATGAGGAATTCAACAAGGTTATTAATAATACAATGATTTGTTCCCCATATTCTGGAGCGTTCTTACACATTTACGTGTGTACATGTTTTTAAAATAATTATATATTATGTTTTACAATATGTATGAATAATCATTTGTAATATTGTTAGGAATGGTGATCAGTTTCATTATCTGAAGAATCTAAATTGATAAATGTCACTTTCGTTTACATGTTCAAAGTTAAATATTGTTGATTTGATGTCATTTTTGAGAAAAGCTCCAATCAAATTGTCTATGATTCTTCAAGTAAGAGAAAGGTAAAAGATTAAAACGTAAAAATGGTTTTCACGTCATTAAATGAGATGTTGATGATCAAGCTCCAAGGAAACAATCAACTAAAACTCACAAAGACTTAGAAGTCTATTAGTATTTTAAATTATAATATAACATTGATATTAGTTAAATCATTTTACTGCTCTACAGTTATTTAAAACATTTATGAAACATGATGAATAAATAAATATGATTTCATGCAGTACTTTCACTTTTCATACTTTAAACATCTGTGCTGTAATTCTTATTCTTACTAATAATTATCATATTTCAACTCTTTCTTCAGTGATTGTTAGCTGCAGTGCTAACAGCTAACTGTGAAAATAAATTTTAAATAAAAGAGGATGTGATCTGTCAACATCAGACACTCTTTCCTGAGTCTGATAGAGGTGAGGCAGAGTTTCCCTCTGCCACCCAGGCCGCTGCGGTAATATGAGCCATATGTTCCCGGCGGGGTGGAGCGGGGCCGCTTGGGGCCTCTGAGGGCCCGGCGGCTGCAGCCCACAGCCTAATTTCACTAAAGCCCTTGCACCCTTTTCTCTACACTCGCGCCTTATGGAGGAAAATGTCGACCACAATGCAACAGCCCTCTGCCCCTTTCTTCATCTTTCTTTCATTCTTCCACTAGAAAGACTCGAACAGGGGCCCCGGGGCCACTAATGCCTTTTGATGGGGATTGGAATTAATTATCTCCAATAACACAATTGTGCTCAGCCAATGAAAAGAGCAAAGAAATCCCCCCCAGAATGAGAGAGAGAGAAGAAAAGGAGAAGAAGAAGAAGAAGAAGAGAGCAAGGGGGTTGATCAAAGGCAGGACAGAGAGAGAGAGAGGCAGAGAGACAGAGGGAGAGACAGACAGACAGAGAGAGAGAGACAGACAGACAGAGAGAGAGAGAGAGGGTCAGAGAGGGAGAGACAGAGAGAGAGACCAGGAACAGCATGAGGTTTCAGCTCTGACTAGTTATCATTAAACAATAAGAGTGTGAAGATGTTATTGATTATTAATTATAGCATGTATAAATAATAAGTACAATTGTTAATAATAATAATAATAATAATAAAGTATGCATTATTGACATGACCACGTGATGTCATGTAATGTCACGTGATTTCACGTAAAATTAAGTTTAGTTCTTTTTGATGATTCGTCTTTCAGACGTTTTCAGGGCAGAAACCAGGAAACCCTTCGTCTGTTTGACCAAGATTTGGAAAATTGTTAAAGGTAATTTTAATTTGAAGTTTTCAAGGAACATGAATTTGTCACAGTGATCCTGAAATAATTAATCTGAGAAAATTAAACATTAAATACAAGAGGTTAAGAAAGAACCTTAAATCAATAGAGAAAAGACAAAGAGAAGGGAAGAGGAGGACGAATAGAGGAAGGAAGAGGATGATTTGAGGGAGTCAGAGAAGGAGTAGGAGGAAGAGGAGGAAGAAGATGAATAGAAGGAGGAAGAAGAGAAACAAGAGAAAGACTAAGAAGAGGAGGACGAGGAAGACTAAACTACATTTATTCTCTCTCATTCTCACAATCTGACAACCCTACCCCATCAACAGACTCTGTACCTGTCCGTCACAACATTCGTTCCCTCTCTCCCTCCTCTCTGGCCTCATCCGTTTTATCAGCCCTCCCCTCATCTGACTCTTTCTCACTCATGCATCCTAACTCTGGCACAGACCCTCTCCTCTCTACTCTGTCCTCCTCTCTCAATTCTCTCTGTCTTACTTCCCGACAGGTGCGCAGGTCCTCCCCAGCTCCGTGGTTGTCTGACTCAGTGCGTGCCGACAGAGCCACTATGTAAGCATCAGAAAGGAAATGACGAAAATCTAAACAGCCTAAAGACCTGCTCATATAGGAATCACTCCTCTCTTCCTTCTCTGCCACTATTTCTGTAGCCAAAAGCTATTTTTACCAAACTAAAATTCAATTTTCATTCTCCATCCCCAAAAAACTGTACTCCATCTTTTCCAACCTCCTTGACCATTCCAGACTGCTGGAAACCTGGGTGTGACACTCGACAGTCAACTCTCCTTACTGCCAACATTACTGCAACAATCCTTCTCAGGTTCTGGTCCAGGCTCTGGTCATCTCACGTCTAGACTACTGCACCTCCCTACTGCACCTCCCTCCTGCACCTCCCTACTGCACCCCCGTCCTTCACCTCCCTCCTGCACCTCCCTCCTTCACCTCCCTCCTGGCTGGTCTACCTGCTAAAGTATCTGACCGCTGCAGCTCTTCCAGAACGCAGCAGCTCGACTGTTCTTCAACCTAAGTTCACTCCTCCTCTCCTCCTCTCCTCCTCTCCCTTCACTGGTTACCAGCGGCTGCATCCGTTTCAGAACAGTAGTACTTATGTACTGGCTGTGAACGGGTCGGGTCCAGTCCACATCCAGGACGTGGTCAAACCTTACACCTCGTCCACTCTGTCCACTCATCGACCAATCAGCTGCTCCCTCACTGAGCGCTAACACTCAACAGAATCAGACTGTTTGCTGTCCTGGCTCCTGAATGATGCAACGAGCTCCACATTGACACCAGGACAGAAAGTCTCCACGTCTTCCACCACAGACTAAAGACACATGTCTCAGACTGCACCTCGGTGAAGAAGAGGACGTCTTATAACCATCGTCTACTCCGGTGTTTGTATTTAAACAAATATATAAAGTTTAGCTGTACTTACATGTTCTTACTTGATTGTTGTTGTTGTGGGTTTGTTCCCTCGAGGTTGATGAACGTATTGTGAGTCAGTTAAATGATATTTAATATGATTTAACTTGTTTAACTTTGTTATTGTAACAAACAAAAATGTCAGTCACATCGAAGTGATTCTACAACATGAACGTTTGTGCTTCTATAAAAAACTAAAAAGATAAAAATTATCATTTTATTTCATGTGACAACAAAATCAAGCATCTCACAGTACAAACTGCCAATTGTATGTGTATATCTATATACATATATCTATATATATCAGGATTCCTGAACACAAACATTGTTTTTGGTTTTACAACAGTTTAAGACAACAAACTAAAAATATCCAAAGTAAGAGAAGATAATTCAAATAATATTCAAATAAAAAGTTAAAAAACTAAAAGAAGAGAAATGGGATCACATCACATGACAGCTCGGACGCTTCCTGTCCCAACTTTTTTCCTCAGAACCTCGACCAGACGCTCCAGCCTGAGGAGGACAAAGACAAAAGATTTCAGTTCAGACTAAACAGTGGGAATCTACCTGTATTCACTGTTGCTACCTGTAGTCACTAATTCTAACTGTAGTCACAGTTTCTAACTGTAGTTACACAGTTTCTACCTGTAGTCACACTGTTTCTACCTGTAGTCACCGTTTCTACCTATAGTCACACAGTTTCTACCTGTAGTCACACCGGTTCTACCTGTAGTTACACCGTTTCTACCTGTAGTCACACCGTTTCTACCTGTAGTCACCGTTTCTACCTGTAGTCACCGTTTCTACCTGTAGTCACACCGTTTCTACCTGTAGTCACACCATTTCTACCTGTAGTCACCGTTTCTACCTGTAGTCACACCGTTTCTACCTGTAGTCACACCATTTCTACCTGTAGTCACCGTTTCTACCTGTAGTCACACAGTTTCTACATGTAGTCACACCGTTTCTAACTGTAGTCACGCCGTTTCTACCTGTAGTCACACAGTTTCTACCTGTTGTCACACAGTTTCTACCTATAGTCACACTGTTTCTACCTGTAGTCACACAGTTTCTACCTGTACTCACAGTTTCTACCTGTAGTCACAGTTTCTACCTGTAGTCACACAGTTTCTATCTGTAGTCACACAGTTTCTACCTGTAGTTACACAGTTTCTAACTGTAGTCAGACTGCTTCTACCTGTAGTCACAGTTTCTACCTGTAGTTACAGTTCCATCCTGTAGTCACACAGTTTCTACCTGTAGTCACACAGTTTCTACCTGTAGTCACACAGTTTCTATCTGTAGTCACAGTTTCTACCTGTAGTCAGACAGTTTCTAACTGTAGTCAGACTGCTTCTACCTGTAGTCACAGTTTCTACCTGTAGTTACAGTTCCATCCTGTAGTCAATGTTTCTACCCATAGAAATGGCGGTCGATACCTCAAAAACACTTTTAAAACCTCTGAAGATACCATGACCTGAATGACTGAGAATTTTCACAGACACATTTTTACCAAATGTTCAACAATGAGAAACATCTTTACTCAGAAACCAATCAGGTCCTGACAACCTGAGCAGGAAACTGAGATGAGACTGAAATGAAAAAGACAAAGTGGAGATGTGACCCTGTATGACTTTCTAACAATCAATGAGGCTCGCTCTCCCTTTCTCCTTCTCTCTCTCCATACCAAATTAGACTTATATCTCTAATAACCAGCAGATTTCTATCACCCCCCTCCAGAGAACAAATATTCCTCTCTTCACTGTTCAGAAACTTGGGAGGCTCTTCAGAGCTGGCCGTCCCCCCCACTGGCAGCCAAATTAGAGCAGAAAGCCGTGGGTTTGAGCCCAGGAGGATGCGTGGAACGCAGACGGACGACTTAAGCTGTTTTCATCATGAATCTCATCCCTTCATCTTCAGGCTGATGAGATGAGAAGCAGCAGAAGAAGAAGTCACGTTATTCAGCATCAGACCGTCATCCTGCACGAGTCGAAATCTGAAGGATTAATTCTTCCTGATCAACTCGCCGACAGAGACACTCACACCATCAGCTGAATACGAATCACCAAAACCAAATCTCTTTATACCCACATGCTTTAACAGTCTGTGAACACATCGCAGTCTCTGTTCAACTCAGCAACATGTTTCTGACTCACTGTCACTTTACAACCTGTGTAGTTTGTTTCCTTCTTTAGACCTGTGAGCAGCAACAACGCAACAAAGCGCAGAAAAACAAAATGACAAGAAATATAAAGTTCATTGTATTGTGTATGATTGATGAAGAGTGACAGGGGAACTACAGCACAATGAACAAATACAGATTTTCTCTTCAATTACAGAAATTATAAATCTGTCAAAAGTGTCAACAAATATAAAAAGTATGCAACAATTTCACTTCGGGACTTTAGAATTCTATATTGATTATTGTCCGTCATGTAATCTTACAGTAGGGGAGCTGTCCTGTGTGTGTTCATATTTCCACCTGTTGAATTTACTGACAGTACTGACTAAGGCCTTTTAACAGATCTTCATTTAGTCTGAGCCACAGATGCCAACATGGATCCAATTCAATTTTTAATGAGGGAACAGTCAAAAATGCTTCTGATTTTCTGTCTGCATGTTGAGGTTTTTTTTAATGACCAATCAGTGGTGAGCATTACAAAGAATCATCTAAAGCTGGAGATGTGATCAATGCTGTGTTTTTGTTTTCCTGTACTTATATCTTTGTGAGGACACAAGGACATTTTTGGAAAGTGAGGACATTTTGGCTGGTCCTCACTTTTACGTACATCAACTCAAAATAAATAATGAACTACATATATTTTTGTATTCGCTCTTTCAGCAGCATTTAAGTATAAAACCATGTCAACAGACGTGAAGTATGTGAAGGTAGAATATGACCTGCGGACTCTCTCGTTGGCCTCTTGTTCTGCCTCCTGACAGCGTTGAAGCTCTGCCTCAACACTCTGCTTCTCCTTTGAGAGCTGCTGCAGCTGGACCAGCAGGGGTTGGGCCTCCAGCGAACCCACCCGAGAGACTTCATCATCGAACAACAAGGGAGGAGGGGTGTGAAAGTCCTGAGAGCTGAGGGAGGACAAAAAACAGAGGACATTCATCACCTGGAAATCAGATCAAAATGTTGAGCTGATCAGCGTCTCTCAACCTCCACAAAGAAAATCCAACGCACGTCTGTTCAATCTAAAATATAACACAGTATCAACAGATATGATCTTATGATGAGTTCACTGACCAGCTGCAGAAACTGAAATGTAAAAAAGAGAGTTGTGGTTATAAAGGAGGCACAACATGAATTAAGTAAGATAATTAGTCATGTCTACACCAAATCAAATCTTTGAGAAATTAACAGAAACAAAAAGAGACACCAGTTTTTACTTTAATCCCACAAAATAAAATCAATCCAAAATCCAGACGCCTGCCCCTCATGTCTGCAGTTGCTAAGAATCATCCTGATGATGTACAGAGATTCACGGTTCACACGGCATGTCTCACTGCTGTTTTTAAACAAATGTTTCTTTCTTGTCAAAAGATAAACTCTTAGTCCTCGTCAAGAAAAAAACATTTCTGATTCAGTCTTTGAGAACTAGACCTGATCACGAAATGTAATAATGTGCAGATCCCAGGATTCATCAAGGTGACGACTGCTTTACTTTCTGAACATGCTGGATTCTGAAGATTGAAATAATCATTGACATTATGCTGCTGTACCTTGTGTGTATATCGAAAAGAGTAATTATTTCAACCACACGCAACTCATCCCCTATCAATCAGACCCCGCCCGCCCAACTGCAATCTATTAATATGAATTTCTATCACTCTGTCCACCTGCACAATCTTTGTTTGCCGATTGGCCAATAATAAATTGATATAGGTTTACAGTTGAGACCACAAAGTCCCACTTCTGCTCCTTGTGCAGTTGTCTCATTTTTTACCAGCAATGCTGGTTTCAGAGTTCGAGAGTGAAATCTTTTTCTTACTATGCATTTGTAACATTTGTCTTCAGAACTCTGTAACTAGTCTTCAGAACTCTGTTGTAGTCTTATGAATTATTTAACTAGTCTTCAGAACTCTGTTGTAGTCTTATGAATTCTGTAACTAGTATTCAGAACTCTGTTGTAGTCTTCAGACCTCTATAACTAGTCTTCAGAACTCTGTATCTAGTCTTCAGAACTCTGTAACTAGTCTTTAGACCTCTATAACTAGTCTTCGGAACTCTGTTACTAGTCTTCAGACCTCTGTTGTAGTTTACAGACCTCTAAAACTAGTCTTCAAAACTCTGTAACTAGTCTTCAGAACTCTGTAACTAGTCTTCAGAACTCTGTAACTAGTCTTTAGACCTCTATAACTAGTCTTCAGAACTCTGTAACTAGTCTTCAGAACTCTGTTGCAATCTTCAGAACTCTGTAACTAGTCTTCAGACCTCTGTAACTAGTCTTCAGAACTCTATAACTAGTCTTCAGAACTCTGTAACTAGTCTTCAGAACTCTGCAACTAGTCTTCAGAACTCTGCAACTAGTCTTCAAACCTCTATAACTAGTCTTCAGACCTCTGTAACTAGTCCTTGGACCTCTTTAACTAGTCCCACACATCTGCCACATAACCAGGTGTTCATCTGAAAGTGTCTTTGCAACCCCCCTCTACAATGGACTATTCCATGAGTGCATCCACGAAAGTGATTCAGGATGTAAACAGAGACTGACGAGAAGTGTTGAGCAAGTTCACACTTAAAAAGAACTAGTTCAGTTCATACAGATGAAAATGAACCAGTTCACATTAATATGTTCCATTTTTTGTTGGGATTCAGATGATGATCATGTGTTTAATTATTAATCAATGGTGTCGGATCATGAATCTGAGATAATGTATATTATGATTTCATGCTATACAAATAAAATTGAATTGAATTGAATCTGTGTCCCTCCGGTCACTTAAACACTGAGTCCTGTGTGTGTTGCCTCTCATGTGGTTCTGAGCACACACATTATGTATGTTCATAACTTTCATGACGTTTAAATGAGTCTCAAAAACCCTGGAATCAAAGTGAGAGTGTTAGTTAGTTAAAGTGAAAGCAGCTCAGAGAGGAGGAGGAAACAGAATTAACTAGTGATGAGTGTTAGTTTAGTTTTAGTTAAGTCTCGGACCTGCTGCTTCATGAACGAGTTCTGATCTCACACACACACACACACACATTTTCACTCGCTCCTGGTATTTCACATGATAGCCTTTACGATGATGATTAAAAAAACGGGACTGTTTTTAAGAGAAATACATGAAAATAAAATGGGTGAGGAAGAAAAAGACAGGGACAAAGAGAAATGGTGATCATTTTTAAAAGTACATTTTGATATTATTTCTGTAACTCCATAATTGACCTCCTATTTCGTTGTGTGTTATCTTCTCACTAAATTACAACAAGCTATAAGACAGAGGCTTAATCAGAGATCCTATTGTTTATGAAAATAAGATTTTACTGTGATTGCATTTGTTAAACTGTGAATATGTTTTGTTGAGTTGGGGAGAAGTTACAAGTAGGACTTAGATAAATAATATCACAACGTATGTGGAGGGCCCCATGCCTGTGTTCACCTTGGGCCCCTAAATTGTTAAATCTGCCACTGCCAACAACTACACCCCAACACACCCCGACGCACACGGACCACGAGTGCCCGACCATCTCTGCTTACAGCTTTAATTTAAAGTGTGATCGCATTATAATTAATTTACAATGAATACTTATTTTGCTGCTCTTCAATAGCCTGACCTGTGATTGGCTCGTAGTGCCTGCAGCTCCGCCTTCAGTCTTTGTGTGTCGTCCAGTGCCCCACCTCCCTCTGCCTGACGCCTCAGCAGCTCATCCTGGTGGAAAGTGACATTTTAACCCGTCACAGGTTTAGATCAACAGATGACAAATGACAGGACAAGTCGCTTTAAACACAAAAAACTTCATGATGTCAGCAATGTGCTTCAGAGAGAGAAGCCGATTGGCTGAGAGCCCCCATCAATCTTGTTTATTTTATTGTTGTGTTTGAGGGATAATGCGGCAACAGCTATTTTTCTGGTAATGGTTCAATAAACCAAAACCAAACCTCTCCTCCCCTACCGGAGCTGCTAGTACAGTTGCAGGAAATGAACCTGTGAGCCAACAGTTACAGGACGGTTTATCTCACTGTGTCTTTGGTCAAACTGTGAGGAGGTGTGACTCCTGCAGGGATTACAGACCTGATTGTGCCCCCCCCCTCCTCTATGTTAATTAAAGCCCTCAAGGTCTGTGAGTATAAAGTGAGACATCAAAAGAGAAACCAAACCCGGAGAGTCAATATGTGTTTTCTCCAGCCGGGCTGGAGGAGATGCTTCAAAAGAGCCGCTCAACTTATTAATCAGAATAATTTCCAAATGAGATGATGAGCAAGCAGGAGCGACGGTGAGGCAACCTTTCACATGAGGAGTTAAGGTCAGCACAGGAGGAGGAGGGTGGCTAGGATGCAAAGGTGAGAGTGGGAGAAGGGTGAGGAGGACCTTTAATAATCACATAGGAGGAACAGGACGATGGAGAGGATGGGAGGAGTTCTTTAGGATGGGGAGGTGAGAGTGGAAGAGGGGTGAGGAGGACGGGAGGAGTAAATGACCTTTAACATAAGGTGTTAAAGGAACAGTCAGCTGACATATCTTTGACCTCAGTGTTTTCACTTCAGCCCTTATTCAACATAAGTTCTGGTCCAGAGTAGAGTTCAGGTCCAGTTTAAAGTTCTGCTTCAGGTTTGAGTTCAGGTTAAGGGTTGAACTCGTGGTTTGGGGGTTTGTAGGCTCACCGGCTCTCTGGCTGGCTGTCGGTGAAATTATCGGCAGCTGCTGTTTCTGTGTGAAATTAAAATCTTTAATCCTCTGGAGTCTCCTGACTCATTAAAGGGCGACAGCTACATTCATCACAATTTTAATTTATTTCAGAGGAAACAGACACAGTCGCAGCTGCAGGAGGAAAAACTGGGGATTCTATAAATCTAATGATTTGACTGAGGATCTGATACCAGCTGATCACCAACATAAAGCTACAGATCAATAACTGAAGAAATCCATGTTGGAATTATCAATTTATGTACTGACATCTAGGTTTTTCTCTTAAATAAATAAAGTTAACAATCTTCTCCAACGATAATCCACACCTTCTTCCATGTGACCATAGATGGGGTTCAACTGATTTATTGTGATGTTTACTGATTAGAAATATGGTCAGACCTTTTCCATCACTGCAGAACATCATCATGTCATCTTAAAACATGTCGGGAGTGAGCGGTCTGCAGTCAGACAGATGTTCTCCTCCAGCTGCAGCAGCTGGAATCAACAATTCTGCTGTGATTGGCTGAATTGTGACAGGTCTTATATTTGGATTCTAAGAAATTCTGATCTGGTTTATCTCTCTCCAAACAGTATGAGAGAGAGAGAGACAGAGAGAAAGAGAGTCAATGTCACTGACAAAAAAAAACATCATCAATGATCTAAATGTCTTTAACTTCATCATCTAGGGGGCAACAGGGCACGCACATGTTGATATTGCGATGATGTTAAATTTCCGATATATTATGCGGCCCTAGCATGTCCTGTTTAAATAAGATGCAGAAACACTCGTCCAGGTCTTTGACACATCCAGACTTGATTATTGTAATTCCTTATTATCAGGCTCCAGCAGTGAGTCGTTAAAGACTCTGCAGTTTGTCCAAAATGCTGCAGCACATGTCCTGACAACAACCAGGGACAGAGACCACATGTCTCCTGTATTAGCTTCACTACAAAGGCTTCCTGTTACATTTAGAACTTAAAGTTCTCCTCCTCAACTACATGAATGATACGGCAGCATCGACCCTTAAAGGGCTCATAGTACCATATCACCGCTAGAGCCATGAGCTCTCAGAATTCAGTTTGTTGTCCCTAACAGGTTCTGTCGGGTCGGTCTATGGAATACTGTAATACTGTGATACTGTAATACTTTAATACTGTAATACTGGACTCAGTTCAACACGAAGATCACAGATCTATAGAATCTATATGATGAGTCATCATCATGGGACAGGAAACCATCACAGTCACTAAACACTTGTTTCCTCCTCATCCTTCTATCACGTTCTCCATTATCAGTGTCAGTGCTTCATCACACAGTAACTATATATCTACAGTAATTAGATTACTTCACACATCAATTCAATTTGTAATGCACCAAATCCTAACATCTATGATCTCCAGACTCTTCACAGAGAAGGTGAAGAGCTTCAGATCTTCTTCATCTAGAGAAACCAACAGGTGAACCATGAGCAGCACTTTGAGACTGTGGAGGAGAAACTCCCTCATTAACAAAGAGAAACCTCAAGAACCAGACTCAGTGTGGAGACATCTGCCTCCACCAGGGGAGGAGAGAGACATGGGGAGGAGAGAAGAGAGAGGGATAGTGGGAAGGGGGAGAGAGAGGAGAGAGATCGGGAACACTGGAGCACCATCAGGTATCAGATCTGACTAGTTCTAATGAAAACAATAAAGTGTAAAGAAGTTTTTGATTATTATTGATAACAGTCACAATTCATATAATAATGAATTACTGAAGTGTTGTTGTTAATAATTATAATAATAATAGTAATAGTTGTTGTCCTGCAGTTCTGGAGTCAGAGATATCTGCAATGAGAGAGAGGGAGAGAGAGAGACTATGGGAGAAAAAAGTGACATAGTTGTTGACATGTATTAAAATAAATGAATGAGTGTGGGGGGGGGGGGGGGGGGGGGGGGGGGGGGGCAGAGAGACAGAGAAAAGTGGAGAAGTGCTCAGTGCATGATGGGAGTTCTACCAGCAATCACTGAAATCCTCACCTCCACTCTGGGACAATAGAAGTTTGAAAGAGTATAGTATTTTATATAAGTGGTCTTCACTGCAGCTGATGGTCATGTTCACTGCAGGAATTTTACACACACACACACACACACACACACACAGTTGTACTTGGTGATACAAGCGCAGTTTTATAGAAGATATTATTAAAAACTAGTATTCCTTGGTTCTGTAACTTCAATTTACCATAATTTGCTTACTAAAGGGATAGCTCACCTACAAATAAAAATTCACTAATTATCTACTCACCACTATGACGGAGTGACCTCTTCTTCAGACATGAAAAAAACAACAGAAAAACCAAACTGCTCATGTGGTGTCATCCAAGTGTCCGGAAGCCCCGAGATTCAAATTCAACTCCAAACAAGGTAATTTATATCATGTTTTTAGTCTAAATGTGATCCTCCTCTGAACTGCGTTCATATTCACATGCACACAATGCACTCAAGCTCTCACAAGGGGTGCGTGTTAGCATTGCCACGTCCGCTAGCATCACTACTTCCGGTAGAGGATATTAAGGCTGAAAACATTGTGTAACTCCATTACACCATGGCTAAGTTTTTTGGTAGTTTTCCTCTTGTGAAGTTCAGAGGATATCGCACCTTGTTAAGATCTATGAGACTAACGGTGAATATGAGACTATACTGATACAATTTGATCTTGACTTACTGTCCGACTTGTCTGTGTTTTTAAACTCCACTCCTGCAGCCGCCAGCAGCATGTTGGCATCTGACCTTAGACCAAGTCCATGTAACCATCTAACATTTCTAACCAGCATGCATCACATTAGGTCAAACGCAGCTTCTGTTTGAATAACAGGTTGCCATGACAACAGAGAAGATATCCCATCCTCACCATTCAACAAAGAAACAGAGAGTGTGTGTTTCTACCTTGGTCGTCCTTCTCTCTCTCTCCCGAATAAGATCCTGTTCCAGACGTTTGAACTGCAGAGAGAGACACGTTCAGGGTTATTGATCTGATTATCAATGAACTGATTCTACCAACTAAAATAAAACACCAAATGATCCTGAAGTATTTCTTCATATAAAAGTGCAGACCAAAGTTCATTTAACAACTACTGCCCTATTTCTGCTTTTCAAAGATAGAATGATGAACCATCTGCAGGAGCCGAACACCCTGTATGAACATCAGTATGGATTTATAAAAAATTATTCAACATAAATGGCAGTCCTTCAACTGGTTGACAAATTTCTGCATTTTCAGTTTGTCTGCAACAAAATCTCAAAATCAATTGTCATCATCGGCAAAATTCAAAGTCTGGTCCATCATTTACATTTAGGGCATTTAGCCGACACTTTTGTCCAAAGCGACTTACAATTATAACATTTGTCACAAGAGAGAAACCACAACATCACCATTGATGGGGTAAAATGAAATATAGAAATAATTGTCAAGCCCTCCTTTTAGGATCATAACTGCTATTTGTGAAAGATTCTTTAAGTGCATAAGTGCTATGATTGAAGTGCTAATCATATGAACATACAAGTGCATACGTTTTATTTATTAATTTTTTTATTTTTTATTTTTGGGGGGGGTTGGGAGGGAGATGAAGTCTGAACAAATGAGTCTTGAGTCTTTTGCGGAAGATGGAGAGCAATTCCGCTGTCCTGACATTGGTCGGGAGTTCGTTCCACCACTGAGGGGCCATCAGAAATGTTTCTTAACTGTTTAAGTGTAATTTATCCTTATCTGACACCAGATATAGATTACCATATCATTTGGGGAGCCTCCAACTCACCTTGAAAAACTTCATATTTAGCTAAAAAGGTTTTGCAGAATAGTCACATTTAGCAGGAAGGCTGAGTCCCCCTCTATTTAATCAGCTTCAAATTCTTACAAGTTTTTACATAAACATTAGGGCTGCGTGATATTAGAAAAACATGCAATATTCGATAATATCGCAATGACGGTATGACTTATAATTAAACATGAAGCTCCACAGCTGGGAGAAGATGCACAGCCTGGCCACCAACAGGCCACCAAGTCAGGGGCAGACACCAGGGAGCCATGCGCAGCTCCACGAAGTCCATTTACAGTGTTCATTTTGAGTCTTTTCGTACATGTTTGGACTGTGAAATTATTTTATTTTTTTACAGTTTAAGGCTCCATCATTAATTTGCATCCTTTCTTGTATCTCTGTCATTCGAGCTGTATCAAACCAAACTAGGCGACACCATCTCCTCCTGCTCCACATTTCTTTAGTTTACAAAGTCTGTTGTTTATACCCAGACTGAGTTTATACACGTGTCCAATCCATAGGTCCGTGTGTGTGTCTGTTGTGATTAATTGACCCGTCAATGATCTGACTGTCTTTAACTTATCATGTAGGTCAGCAGGGCTCCATCTGATTGGTCAATGATAGATTTTCAACATATGGTGCAGCCTTAATAAATACATATAAAACTTGTATTTTTATTTACAAAATACTGCATGTGTGCTTCAATTCCCATACAGATAAAGTTGTTTTTAGTCTAACTGTGATGTACATGTATAATATGAGAAATGTCAAATGTATCAATTCTATCAGATATAAAGGGGCTCAGTTATGGAATCATATAATCTGTAAGAATTTCAAATATAAGCTGAACCCAACTATCTGAAATGGTCTCTGGTGTGTCTTTATGCATGTGTTCAAGTGAATACATATGATCTGATCATCAATGATCTGTTTTTTGAGCATTGGATCAAATCGACAACCTGTGTGTGAGGGCGGAGTCAGATTTAATAATGTTTCCTGGAATATTAAATGTGCAGCTTCATATAAGATAGTCAGAGAGAGCGAACGGCAGGGAAACCCCTCCCCCTGTTTCCTAATATTTCCCAGAAACCTTGGCGGCTGCGGGACATAATCCCTGAGAGATGAGGAGAGGGGCGGAGGAGGGGGGAGGGATCTTCCAGCGTGGAGTGCGCTCTCTCTTCTTCTCTTCTGAGGATTACGGCGCCGTTTGAGACATATTTCAGCGCGGCTGCGGAGCGAGGGCGGGATTAAAGTGTTAGCGTGGAGGGGTGGTAGCTAAAAGATGGAGGAGCAGTGAAATTGGTGGAGGTTAGTGACCGACAGCTGAGTGATCACTGACAGATACGTGTTTAACCCAGAGTGTGGAGGGTTGATGCAAAAACTCCTTCAAGTACTGCATCACTTCTACAAGTACTGCATCACTCCTGCAAATATTGCACCACTTCTACAAGTCCTGCATCAGTTCTACAAGTACTGCATCACTTCTACCAAGGACTGCATTACTTTTACAAGTGACTTCTACAAGTACTCCTTCTACAAGTACTACATGACAACAATTATTGCATGACTTCTACAAATACCGCATCACTCCTACGAGTATTGAATCACTTCTAAAAGTACTGCATCACTTCTATGAGTACTGGATTACTCCTACAAGTATTACATCACTTCTACAAGTGCTGCATCACTCCTGAAAATATTGGATCACTTCTAAAGTCCTGCATCACTTCTACGAGTACTGGATTACTCCTACAAGTACTTTATCACTCCTACAAGTACTGTATCACTCCTGAAAATATTGCACCACTTCTAGAAGTCCTGCATCAGTTCTACAAGTACTGCATCACTTCTACCAAGTACTGCATCCCTTCTAACAAGTACTGCATCACTTCTACCAAGGACTGCATTACTTTTACAAGTACTGCATGACTTCTACAAGTAGACCATCGCTTCTACAAGTACTAAATGACTTCTACAATTATTGCATGACTTCTACAAATACTGAATCACTTCTAAAAGTACTGCATCACTCCTACGAGTACTGCATTGTTTCTACAGGTACTGCATCACTCCTACAAGTACTGCATCACTTCTACGAGTACTGGATTACTCCTAAAAGTACTGCATCACTTCTTCTTGCTGCACTTAAAGAATCACAACATCCCTTGTCCTCTGCTTCCCAGACAACTGTTGCTCTGGTTACCGTGCTGCTGGAGATCTGTTGCCTTGGTGACAGTGGTCTGTCAGTCACAGTGAGGGAACAGATGAAGGCTCCTGATTGGATCTTCATTTGTGACATAATCGGGAGGAGTGTCTTGAGTCCACCACCAACCACAAAGCATGCTGGGAGTCCCCCCCTCTTCTGTCATTTCTCCATCACTCATCTTTTTTCATTTCCCCCCTCCCCTTCCTGATGCTCCCAGAGAGTGGTATATGAATCCAGATGAATTGTGGGTAATAAATCCAGCTCTCTGCAGGTTTTTGTAATAAACTCGATAATAATCAGAGAAGAGACGGGAGGGAGAAAGTCTGGCTTCTCTTCTTCAGCCTTTTAATCAGTTTCTGAATCTTCACTCATTGATTATTTATTGACACTTAATCTACAAATTATTTGTTTTCATAGGCCTGAAAGAAAATGTCTGATCCATAAACTAAGTCACAACAGAAAAACTATAGCAAAACATATTAAACTAATCCTAAACATGATCATGACAGTTCATCGATCAATATCTATGATCAGTTATCACCAATCTGGAACTGATCACAGCCAGAGAACAAAAAGCTTCAACGTCACAAAGGTTCCCATCAACCGTGTAAAAAATTATCAAGTCAGACCAGAAGTTCGTCTAAAGAGACATTAGTCTGAAGAAAGAGACATTCAAGGGACGTTCATCTCAAGAGACATTAGTCTGAAGAGACGTTCAAGAGACATTTATCTGAAGAGACATTAGTCCGAAGAAAGAGACGTTCATCTCAAGAGACATTCAAGAGACGTTCATCTGTACGTCACAAACCAACTTAGAGACAGAGTTCCCTGCAGACACACTGCAATGTAATGTTGACATGATACTTAATACAAAATATATACACACACACACAATATATATATATATATATATATATATGTTCCTAAACACTTCTGCAATCCTAAGCACTTGCAATCAAGTAACGACTAACAACCCTCTGCACATCTGATTCTTGCCTGTATGCACTTTATTTGTCAATGTGACCTCATACATGCTCCATATAGTTAAAGTCCAAGCCTTTGAATGTATATAGCCTTAGTTTTGTATTGTTTTGAATTTGACTCTTTATGGTAGCTCTTTTTACCTTTACACCTATATATAGAAAATACTATCAGATGTGAGACCATTACATGAGTCCTTCCAGAATCCATCTTTCTTCAGAAATGCAACAGCTCAGATGATTCACACATTTATTTTTTTTATGTTTTCTTTATGACTCATTTTTGTCGTGCAGACGTGCCCCCCCCCCCCCCCCCCCCCCCGCCGCCCCTTTTGAGTGTGCAAGGTATACAATCTGTGTTTCTGAACTCCCATGGCAACCATAGTGTCCATCAATCTCTATTGACATCACAACTAGTAGTTTGTGGTTTGGACATTTGAAAACACAACATTGCTTCTGCACAGGAGTCACATCAAAAATATTAAAATATGAATATTATCAATATATATATATATATATATATATATCAAAATAACAGAGTATATATATCAGAGGTCTAGACAGAGACAGGTGAACAGTCAGACAGGTAAGTCACCTTGGCAACAGAGCCATCTCTCTCCTCCATCACAGCCTTCATCTCCTGTGCAGTGATGTCATTTCGACGTTGCTGAGCCAAGCGCAGACGCTGAACCAGCACTGAACCAAATTCCTCGACTTCCTGGGCGGAGTCAGCATCACAGACACACTGAAGAAGCTCGTCAACATCCTGTTCACAAAAAATATTGATCATTTGATCAATATAATCAGACTTTAAACATAAAACCTTTGAGACAACAGAGTGTTTTTACCATGTCAGTGTCGTCCAAGTTTATTTTCTCCAACCTGAAAACACACAAGAGTTTCAGTGTATATTTTGAACTAGGTTTAATATTTGTGCTGTTGTGTTTATGTGTTTCCTCTGCTCATGTTCATGTCGAAAAACAAATAAACACCTGAATAAAAACTACCGACATCCAGACTAAAAACTACAAACACCCACTGTACGTTTAAATGTAAATTTACACAAGTTGAACATGATGAAAGACCGTGCTCTGTGTTTGATCTTATTTTTTGGACTAACATTTATAGCTTTGTACTAAATCAAGACTCTTTTGATGTGACGCTATCCTTAAGATTTTATTTTCTTCAATGGTTTGTGGAATGCTTGGTGAAAAAAGGTGAATTGGAGCCAAAAGTTTTTTAAAGCAGCCTCAACCAGACCCCCCCCCCCAGCATTCCCACTGCTAACCTAATGAAACCTGGATCTCTGCAGCAGCTTGATGATCTGAGCATCGTAGCTACAGCAGCTGTGCTGTAATTTGGTCCTATGCTCCCCGAAGTCCACCTGAAACTTTATCATTTTAAAATCACTGTGAAGCTGTGAGGGCCGAGCGGACGGACTGCTCTCTGCTCTGGAGTTTATTTCTCACACAGTCATAACGGTGGACGTGGTATTGGTAACTAGCTGATCTCCTGCCTCTCCTCCTGGGAAGCTCTTTTCATTTAGCCTGCTGCTGTTTTGCTGTAATAAACTGTAATAAGGTGGCCGAGGCGAATCCACTCTGCAGGGAACAGCAGGTAATGAAAGACCGGCCGCCTCCAATAAAGCTCCTCTAACACCCTGCTTACAGCCCATCCAGCTCGGCTCAGCTCGGCTCGGCTCGGCTCGCTCCACAGCCGTCATTAACTCTCCCACTCATACCTCACTCAACAGAAACACTGCTGCACACCATTACTGGAATCAAATCTGAGTACGAATAAATCTTCATTTATTGTTTCTCAAAAGTTTCCCATCAGACTGAATATTTCACATTTCTAGACAAACTTCTGTCTTCACCTTGACTTTTGAACTGATTTAAAACAATTACCAAAAAAACGATACGTTTCTCCACATCAAGACAAGAACGATACAATGAGGGTTTAAAGATTATTAGGATCAAAAACAAGAAACTTGCGTTTTGGGATTTTTTTACATGTTTTTAGAAAAACCTTTGTCAAGCATCTAAGAATCGTCATCACCACCACATTCATCATCATCCTTATCATCCTCATCATCCTCATCATCATCTCTATCATCATCATCTTCATCATCACCACCACCACATTCATCATCATCCTCATCATCATCTCCATCATCTCTATCATCATCATCATCATCTTCATCATCACCACCACCACATTCATCATCATCCTTATCATCCTCATCATCCTCATCATCATCTCTATCATCATCATCTTCATCATCACCACCACCACATTCATCATCATCCTCATCATCTCTATCATCATCATCATCATCTTCATCATCACCACCACCACATTCATCATCCTCATCATCATCTCCATCATCTCTATCATCATCATCATCATCATCTTCATCATCACCACCACCACATTCATTATCCTCATCATCATCTCCATCATCTCTATCATCATCATCATCATCTTCATCATCACCACCACCACATTCATTATCCTCATCATCATCTCCATCATCTCTATCATCATCTCTATCATCATCATCATCATCATCTCTATCATCATCATCATCATCATCTTCATCATCATCTTCATCATCATCATCTCCATCATCTCTATCATCATCATCATCTCTATCATCATCATCATCATCTTCATCATCATCATCATCATCTCCACCACCACCACATTCATCATCCTCATCATCATCATCTTCATCATCATCATCATCATCATCATCTTCATCATCACCACCACCACATTCATCAACCTCATCATCATCATCATCATCATCAACATAATCATCTCTGTCATCATCTTCATCATCATCATCATCACCATCTCTATCATCATCATCATCATCATCCTCATCATCTCTGTCATCATCTTCATCATCATCATCACCATCACCATCATCATCTCTATCATCATCATCATCATCATCACCATCATCATCATCATCATCATCAACATCACCATCTTCATCACCATCATCATCAACATCTTCATCATCACCATCATCATCATCTCTATCATCATCATCATCATCATCATCAACATCATCACCATCATCATCATCTTCATCATCACTATCATCATTATCATCATCATCATCATCATGAAGAAGAACAGAACTACCACATAAATACAAATGTTCCAAAAATTAATTTTCGGGTTATTTGATTTATATTGTGATATATATCGATATTGAGTGATATGAAAACAAATATTGCAATAAGATTTCTTTCCATATTGCCCAGCACTAACTGAAAGATATTCTGGTATGATATGTTGAACTAGCTTCATAGTACAGACTCAAGGAGGACACACACACACACACACAAACATATAAACACACACACTTCAACTAAAACACACACACTTCAACCTAAAAGGAACAAACACACACACAGGTATAATAGGCTGCTGCTTCTATTAGGAAAACACACAGACAGACAGACAGAAACACACACACACACACAAACAGACACACACACACACAGACACACACACAGACACACACGCAGACAGACAGCAACACAAACACACACAAACACACACACACACACACACACACACACACACACACACAGTCTGACAGATGGAACATGCTCTTCCATATTCTGTCCCTCATAAAAAGCATTGTGGCTCAAATATCAATTACCCTCTCATCCTGGGGGGAGGAGAAGATGAGAGGAGGAGAGGAGGAGAGGAGGGGGGCAGGTATCATCTCTAATTAGATTTTCTGGTGTATTTGTCAGTGAGAACTCATTTCACAGTTTTTACCAATGAGGTGAGGAGGAGAAGGAGGAGGAGGAGAAGGAGGAGAGGATGAGGAGGAGAGGAGGTTTGGTTTTCAAAGTTATTGAGAGGAGAGAAAAAAACTTTTTTCACAACATCAAATACAAAACAAAACAAAAAGAAAAGAACAACAAAAACAAAGTCTCATTAGAAATGAATAATGAAGAAAGATAAACACGCCCCCCAACTGAAGGTCTGTATCTTGTCCATCATGTCATCAGACAGAGTCCCACCATCACTGACACAGGCTCCACTCTGCCACTGTTTTAAGATGGTTCCTGCTTGTCAGCCAAATGGCCGACTTGGCGGAACCAGAGACAAAGCTCAGCAAATTAAGTTTATTTTTCTCATCTGAAGGTGAAGATTAAGATGAAAGTGAAGAACAAGATGAAAGTGAAGATGAAGCTGAAGATTAAGGTTAAGAGGATGATGAGGGTAAAGCTGAAGATGGACATGAAGGTGTATTGGACCTGGACGAGGCAGCCTATTGATGTCACTCTGTCTTGTCCAATCAGAGGTCAATGTTTAGGGTGTGTGTGTGTGTGTGTGTGTGTGTGTGTGTGTGTGTGTGTGTGCTCTTGTACAGCTATATTTGTCAGGACCATTTTGAGCCTACAACCTACGGACCAAGAACACTTGATGATGCACAAGTGATCCCGGTCTCTCTCGCCTCTCTCTCTCTCTCTTCTCTCCCCTCTTTTCCACTCCTCGTTTCTCTCCTCCCCCCCTCTCTCTCCTCCCCCGGTGGAGGCAGATGTCTCCACACTGAGTCTGGTTCTTGAGGTTTCTCTCTGTTAATGAGGAGTTTCTCCTCCACAGTCTCAAAGTGCTGCTCATGGTTCACCTGTTGGTTTCTCTAGATGAAGAAGATCTGAAGATCTTCACCTTCTCTGTGAAGAGTCTGGAGATCATGGATATTAGGATTTGGTGCTATACAAATAAAACTGAATTGAATTGAGTTGACTGGTCTGGTCCTCATTTTCGGACCCACCTTGGACTGTCTGGGGGTTAGGGTTAGACTTGGTTTTAGGAGTTTGGGTTAGAGATGGGCTAGGGAATGCATTATGCTAATGAGGGTCCTCACTAAGACAGAAGTACAAACATGCGTGTGTGTCATACTCAGCCGCCTGCAGAAGTCGACTTGCATGAAGAAAAGCCTCGTCTCTCTCCTCATTGGCCAACAGGAGTCGTGACATCAGAGCCTGATCTCTGTCCTTCTGAGCCGACAACACCTCTTCCAAGACAACTGAGAAGAAGAGGAGAGGAAGTGACTGTACATACAAAGGCCATCGGTGATTATACATGTACTGTATATAAAAACAATCAGTGATTATATATGTGAACCTGCAGGTCTCTCCCTGTCCTCCTTTCTCAGCTCCTCCTTCAATCTTCTTCTCTCCAGCTCCTTATCTTTTTGAAGCAGCTCCTCCTGCAACTGAAACATCAACAAAATAATGAAACAATTGATCTTTAATCTGATAATCAATTGATCAGTTTACTTCTCAGCTCCTGTGATTGTGTGTGTGTGTGTGTGTGTGTGTATTACCCTGTGATTGGTCCGTCTAACAGTGTCCAGCTCCTTCAGTAGAAAAGAGATGTTTTTGTCTCGATCAAAACTCTGAACTCGATCGATCATGACATCATGATGAAAACTGAGTAGAAACAAGTTTTTAAAATTACAAACTATTCAAAAACAAGTGTCAGGTGTGAAGTGTCAACAAGGAAGGAAGGAAGTATGTAGAAATAAATAAACAATCAAAGGGTTATGGTTAAATCAAATCAGACATAAAGTGTGAAGGTTCAGACTAGGGATGTCATAAAATGAAATTTTGGTGCCACGATTATTGTCCCTAACCCTAAATAGCCAATAGATAGCTAATAATATAGCTTATGACCTAAGATTTTTATTATTATCATCAACTTTATTCAGTTAGTTTTTATAGTGTAAAGTTTATCTATTTAAAAGTTATTTTTGTAAGCTATTGTATTTAGTTGCCTTTTTGTGGAAGGTTGGTCACTAAATTTGTGTTTCCTGTCATAAGTTGTGTATCTGTGTGGGAGTTTTATTTTGAAGGGTCAGCAATGGAAGTTGTTCTGTTATGGGAGCGACATTTTGACTAGTTGTGAAAAACTTAACGTGTCCTGGTTCAAGCCTCATTCTTCATGTCCTGATTATACTTTTACTTTTCAGTACAGATGAATTAAAGTCTCGGCTTCATTTATAATGGTTAATAGGAAGGTGGGGGCGGTGTCAGCTGGTCAGAAACCAGAGTAAATAAGGATTTCTCCTCTCGCTGTGAACTCCTCCGATGGAGTTCTTTGTCCACCATTGGTAGAAATAAGGCCTTTACATCAGTCCCCTCTTCTCAACTAACGTTTCAGCGCACACACAAATTACGTGAGAGGCAGGACACCATAGTTAGATATCGTAGCTTTTACAATTAGTATGGTTATGAAATCATGACGTTATGAAACCGCGGTTATGTAAAAAACCGGTTAATCTTGACATCCCTAGTTCAGACATGAAGAGTCAGGCTTGTACTATCAGGCATGAAGCGTCAAGCTCATGTCAGGTCTTCTCTATCTGGAGGATTTATTTTTTGAAGTGTTGATGCTGAATCTGCAGCAGAACTGTTGGTCAGTGAGGCTGTGATTGGTCAGGGCTGGTGTGACATCATCATGTGCATGTTTCATTAGAGTGTGACCTAAGTGTAGTGAGCTCAGGTTTTTTAACCTGAGCTGAGGTGTCACATGATCAGATATGAACGCAGCAGCTTTAATAATTCTTTCATATCACCTTAAAGGTCAGACAGCGTCTTGTTAATAAAGCAGGTAAATATGACACTGTCACTGATTCTAATCATCCTCGCTCTCTTCACGCCTCCATTGCTTTTACTCTTGTTCTATTTCAGTCTTGCTCTGACACTTCACTAATCAAATCAAATCTAAATTTAATGACGCCCAGAAAAAACCCAACGAGACAAAAGAACCAGAAACATAAATTACACAACGAGAGGAGGTTTAATAAAAGTAATAAAGTTTAATGAATGTGACGAAGAGAAGATGATGGAAAATCTATAACAACATTATCATTTAATATGTAATTATCTACAGCTGAGACGCATCAAGAGACTGTTTATCAGTATAATGTCCAGATAAAAAATCACTGACGTTAACGACACAAAACTCAAATATTCTTCTGACGTTAATGACAGAGAACAGTGGTAGTACAGTAGAAGAAGTAGTACAGTACAAGTTCAGTAGTAGTTGTACAGTAGAAGTAGTGGAGTAGTAGTACAGTGGTAGCAGCACAGTATTACAGCAGTAGTAGTACAGTATTATTAGTATTACAGTAGTAGTACAGTGGTAGTAGTAGAACATATAAGGGCCCAAGACAAGAGGCAAGAAATATAATTTGTAATTGTGAATTTAAATTTCAAGGCTCATAACAAAACATCTTTTTATCATTTGAAGAACATTTCCCTCTGAGCAACACCGAGAGACTAATGCTAATAATAGACTATTGTAATCATTTAACCTCCTTCAAAAGCACTTTCATACCTGAAGCTTGTCCTAAACAAAAAAAAACATTTTGGCATCTGCATTGACGGGATTCTGACCTTCAAAGTTCATATTGATATGTTGTTGTCGAAGCTGAAAATGAAACTATGATTTCTTTTTGGGAACAAATCGTGAAGCAGTTTTTCTCTTTTTTCTGGAGTACGATGACGTTATTTATAGACGGGCATCAAGCTGCACCCTCAAACCTCTTGATGCAGTTCATCACTCTTCACTAAGATTCATTTCTGGAGATAGTTATGGGACACATCATCACCAGTTGTAAAAAACAAACTGGCCTCCCGGCTCTTTCAGTGAGGAGGGATCAGCATTTATTTATTTTTATGTTGGTTGTGACAACCATGGCTTTACCTGCAGGAGCCAAAGATTCATACAGAGCGAGGAATCCACTTTTTCTTACTGCATTACACAGGGTTAGGGTTAGACTTCATTCATTACATTGAGACAGTAAGAGAAGTATTTAACAATACTATTGCTGCTTCTAAGTACTGGTTTTATTTAAATTTTATTGTATTGTGTTTTATTATTTAGTATATTACAACTTACTTTTTAACATTGTACTTTTAATTTGTTTAAAATTGTTTTAATTGGTATAACCATGAATTGTTTTATAGCTGTTTGAATATAAATGTATTATATTCTCTGTATTTCTGTATTGCTGTACTTCGGCAACATTAAAAATGAGGGTTTCAACCCAATGTGTCTCCCAAGGTTTAAATAAATAAATGATGATAAGTTGTCCCACCTGTTGTCAGTCTCCAAGTGTTTTCTCAGAACAGGACTTCCAGGACCTCTTTGTACTCCATCTCCATCATGGGCATTTCTGCAGCTCTCTACACGAGGCGAAGGGCCTCTGCTGGGGGACACGTCCCTCTCCATCTCCCCTGAACCTACTAAAGGCCTGGAGGACAACGGAGACACAGAGCTCCTGTGGAGAGGAGGAGCTGAGAGACAGGCAGAGACAGAGACGGACAGATAGAGAGACAGACTGATCAGACTGATCTGATCTGACTGATCTGAATACAATAAGTGATCTACTTTATCTTTTTTAGATAAGTATGATGATGGTCAGACTCACCCCAAGGACACTGGTCCTGGTTCAGGTCCTGGTTCAGGTCCTGGTTCAGGTCCTGGTTCAGGTCCTCACCCTGGTCGTGTCTGTGACACAAATGAGAAACAAACTGAGGAAAAGTTGGAGGGAGAACAAGGACGGAGGTTTATCATGATGACGTTAAAACAGGAGGCGATGTCACATGAGTCACATCAACATGTTTGATTTAGGTCTGACATACACATCTGGAGGTGGCGTTCCTACCTGTCAGCCAGGTGGAGGTGGCGTCTGGCAGGGGAAGGAAGACGATGTTTCAGCTCCACGTTCACTCTGGGATTAACTGAAAACAGAAAAACATTTACTTGTCTGTCTCTCACCAGGACAAGGACTGAACCAGTTTCACCTGAGGCTCATGTCAGGTCTTCGCTATCTGGAGGATTTATGAGCCTGAGGACTTTTATTTTGAAGTGTGGGGTCACCATAAGATGCTGAATCTGCAGCAGAACTGTTGGTCAGTGAGGCTGTGATTGGTCAGGACTGGTGTGACATCATCATTTATATGTTTTTTAATTAGAGTGTGACCTAAGTGTAGCGATAAAAGGTTTTGATCTTTAAAGTTATAAAAACTTCTATTAGTCCTGAACGTGAACCAGAATCTGCAGATTACAGCTACTGCTGTATTCTCCAGGTCCAGGCTCTGATCCTAGTTCTGCTGTTGTACAGTAATTGAATAATTTCCTATTTGATCCTTTTCACTTTGAAACTTTTCCCATTTCCTGTCGTCCTCTGCCTCCCACATCCTCCCCCGTCCTCCCCCATCCTCCCCCATCTCAGATCTTCTTGTGGACTCAGAGCTAATTGTGCGCGGCGGCTCTTCTTATTATTCATGTACAATTACAGATGTGATAATGTGTTTAAATCCTTCTAAATGACCGTTCATGCCTCGCACTCTCTTTGAAGTCTCGACAAAGATGAAAAATCTGCAGAAAAAGAGAAAATTCAAAGGCCAATCAGAGGTCCAAACTATGGGAGGGGGAGATGGGGGGCGGAGTGTCCCCCCCCCCCTGTTCTTCATGTACTTTAAACTAAAGTCCATTAATTTTTTAAGCTGTATTTAATACATTTTGTGCAGAAACTTTGGTGCAGTGAGTGTGGGGGGGGTTTCCAGCTGACTGCATGAATATTAATGACGGTGTTACGATGATTAAAGAGGCTTCAGCTCAAATCCAACACAATCCGCCTGTGATCCGGCCGCCGACACCACGCCGCCGCCAAGCCGGCACATGAATTTAGATACCGACATTAAGCCAGGGAGAGACGCAACTTTTACAGGACACACACACTCGCCAACACACATGTGTATGTATCTTTGAGAGAGATATTAATACACAGGGACGTACAGTAAATACTGATGTACAACAAACATCTACACGAAAAGAGTCAATCTGAGCTTTTGTCAAACAAACTTCATTAACATACAGTTTAATCTCAATGAAACTGTTTATTTCACTCTGGTCTGACTCAGTTTGACTCTGGTCTGACTCTGGTTTGAGGCTAGCTTGATTCTAGTTTGAGTCTATTCTACTCTGATTTGACTTTGGTAGGACTCTGGTTTGAGTCGGGTTTGATTCCAGTTTGACTCTGGTTTCAATCTGGTTTGACTGGGGTTGGACTCAGGTTTGAGTCTACTTAAACTCTGATTTGACTCAGGTTGGACTCAGGTTTGACTCTACTTAAACTCTGTTTTAACTCTGGTTTCAATCTGGTTTGACTCAGGTTGGACTCAGGTTTGAGTCAGGTCAGCAATCAGGGAACCGTTGGCTATGACATGGAGGTCTGTGTAACCCTCCAAGGATCTGCCTCCTCAGACCATCAGTGATCCACCACCAAATTGGTCGTGCTGGATGATGTTACAGCAGCGTCACGTTCACTGAAGTATAACTAAGTATTATAGTATTAAATATTTAAAAATTACTGATACACAAACTATAGTTATTTCACCAAGGTATCAACATAATATATATTACCACTGATAGTATTTACATTATTTATCGAAGGTTGACATCCTGTTGCATTAAGTAAGGAAAAAATATGAGCATTTAAACATAGGCGACAGTTGGCAACAGTGACAACAGTGGATGTTAGCATATGTTAGCTATAGCCAGAGATACTAACAGTTCTGCTGCTGTTACACCCCCCACCTGCTCCTTCCTCCATGTATTTATAAAACACAACAAATGCTGCGCCTGCATCTTGGAGACTTGTTGACTTTGGTTGATGTTGGACAGAATCAAGCAAATCTTCACAGTTTCCTGTTTTTCCAAAAAATAGAGTTAATTAATAGTGAATAGTGATGTAATTATTTTTTATTATTTTTATGCTCTCCACATCAAAGCACTAAGTCTTGTGTGGTAAAAAACTCTGATTATAGCCTTTACAGTATCTGGTTGGCCCCCCTGACCCCCCCTTGGCAGCACCACTACATCGTGGCGCATCGCTCGGCTCCGGTCAACAAGAGATTCTGCTCCTGTGCTCTTTTCTAGACTCTCTTGCAAATCAAACATCGACTCTGGTTTGACTCTGGTTTAAGACTGGGTTGACTTTGGTTTGACTCTAGTTTGAGATCTTTACATTTGCTAATATAGTTACATACATTTAAACATATATATCTATGTAGATATACATATACAGTATATATATATATACTTTACAGTTTATGTTTTTAATTAAATTACATTACACTAATAAATAGGTTTATATGTTTTATCTTTGTTATACATGTTCTGGTCTCACACACTCACACACACAGATTCCTACACAGAGACATGAATAGCAGCTACTTCAGTCTGTTCAAACAACCCCGTCTGCAGCCCACCCTCATATAACAATACTGTGTGTGTGTGTGTGTGTGTGTGTGTGTGTGGACCACCCACTCTGCAGATTAAACACAGTTCACACGACTGCCTCCTCTCTCTCCGTATTCACTCACATCCTCACTCTGCCTTTATCTCCTTCTGTCTTTATGGCTTATTTTAATCTACTGACCAGTGTGTGTGTATGTGTGTGTGTGTGTGTGTTTTTTGATTGGAGGAAACAGGGTTTGAAGATTTGATTAAAAAAGAAAACTTGTCACTGTGTACATTTACACACGTAAGTTGTTTCTGTGCAGTAACACTGCCCTAACGTCTTGAGGAGGAGGAAAACACCACAGAAGTGAATCTGGCTCTGCTCCGACAAACTGAAAACTGTTTCCTCCGTCATATGGTGAATGTGATCCGAGCGAGAGACAGCGACAGACGAGGGATTATCACTGAGGCCAGAGAATAAATTCAGTCTCCACTTCTCGTCTCAGTTACTGAACAGGAACAATAAGTATCAATACAAAGATCAATACTAAAAAAAAACACAATGATTCACATAACTGCTGCTTTGAAAAACAATAACGATCAATATCAATATCAATCACAATATCATATGATAATATCATACATAAAATCAAAACAGTTAATATGACCTGAAAGAGTTGAAGCGTAAATCAGCCTGAAGCACGGTTCACACCTCCCCTTTCAATACCACCTCAGATTACTATGAGACATTGACCCAGTAAAACATTTGCAGGGTTAGGTTAAACTGAAGGAACTGTTCACGTCTGTGGTCTGTTCCGCTGTAAGTGGTTTTCATTTGATGCTTCACTGTCTGATCTGAATCACAGATACAAACAGGGTCTCTGCTGTTTGTAAAAGGTGCAACAGTATATTAGCCTTGGCTTAGCACAGTGAATAATCTCCTTTCCTAACCACTATTCCTTGACCCAGATGGAATACGTCACAAGGAGGAAAGATGTGGAGGAGGTAGGAAAGGAGTTAGGAAAGGAGAACCACAGTGCAGAGAAATTCTGACTCCCCTTACACTCTGTGTTTTTTTAATAACAGCTTAATTTATAACAGAAGATACACATAAAATGTGAAGTACTCTGTGCGCTGATATAATGTTAATAAATGTTAATAATATAATAATGTGAGGGATATACGTGGAGGAAACCATATAGTTATAAGTGGTATCTATTCTTCTAACTTTTATATTTGTATTTAGTTGTCATGATGATGTTGTGAACTATAAGTTCTTTATGTGTTTGTTGGTGACAGATGTGACACAGAATAAATCAGACGATCATGATTCACATCAGTTCTGGATCCGGAGATAAAAAAGCTGGGTTAGCTGAGGCTAAACCTTTCTCCTTTCCTTTCATAAAGGATGGTCAGATTTTCCTCTGCTTAAGGAGATAAGTTAGGAGGCATGAAACTCCTTTCCTCATCATTTAGAGAATTGAACAGCTCTTATTATGGCAGTCGCTGAAATACTTCAGGTTCTTCCACTTAGTTAAGGAGGTTCCTTAGTAAAATGGACTAACTGAATGCATGTGCCCTGTAGGACCTGCTGCAATAAGACTCATGTGATGTGTTGAAATGCATTTTATGTGACTTTAACTGAACACTTGGACACAGTCAGTACGTTGTCATGGAAACCATGTGGATCATAAGTAACTTCTCTTTATGCTGCTGTTGATGCGTTCAACTGTATGAGGCACCACAGCTCCCCCTGCTGGACAAACTGACCTGTTACACTTTACTGATTAAACATGGTGTTACTGAGTAACCCTAACCCTCATGTATTTATTGTTAAAGACTCTATAATAATACCAGTTATATTCTATCAAAATAATATTCAAACTAAATATTGGAACATTAATATGGTGATAAATAGGTGATAAATATAATTATACAATAATAGGCTGTAAAGCACCTGATGGTTTGAGTTACTGCTTCTCTTCTTCCTGAGGCGGAACTGAAGGTGACAGGACTGCACATTTATCTCAGGAAGCTTCAAACTGAAATGACGTATTTCATATATAAAAATATACAATAAGGGCTGTTTGAATTCTCTAAATGATGAGGAAAGGATCTTCAATGCTTCCTAACTTATCTCCTTTAGCGGAGGAAACACGGAACCATCCTTTATGAGAGAAAAGGACAACATTTCCCACAATTCTGCAGAAACTGGAAACATCTCTTCTCTGGTCATTTTGTTTTAAACAGGAAACTTTACTTTAACAGAAGAGAATTTATCACTTGCCGTACAGTCTGTACATATGTTCTGTTACAGTTAGGTTAAGTTAGTTAAGTCAGGTTTTCTTCTCACAGCTTCTTCTTCACATCTTTAAACCACCTCAGCATGTTTTAAATCAGGGTCGAGGAGTATTGGTTGGGAAACAGATTATTTGACTTTTTGACTGCGGCCCAGGTCTCTGTAGACAGGACGAAGATCTGAAGCTGCAGAATCACTGACGACTTTTAATCACTTCCTAGAACATATCTTTTTCAAAAAAACTTTTAAAGACAAGAACACCATTTTATCACCTACATCCATCCATCACCTACACGTCTTAACCTTTGAGGGTCACAGGAAGCTGGAGCCAGTCCCACACTGAATAAGAGGTGGGCGTCCACATGTGGCGGTGCTGAATGCATTTTTTTTTTTTTCCTAATATTATTTTATTTTGTATCATTTCATTCTATGCTTTATTTGTCTCAGTCCTAAAATGTCTGAATCCCTTTGCAACCATTTGAGGTAGAAGTATTTGTAGCTTTTACCTCTGTACATGTCCACCAGAGAATCCCTGAGCTCCTTGCTGGGCGTCCATGTCTCTTCTGATTGAGTTTCTCTGGAAACATAAAGACACATGAGACCCAAAGGATCAGTTTATTAAAAGACAAAGAACTGGAGAATTCTTCACCATCATCATTCTTTAACTAGTTTAGTCAGGGTTAGTTCAGTTATTTTACAGCTTCATTAGTCTGTTAATTCAGGTCAAACATTATAAAATCTCTAAGAAACTCTACCCGTGTCAGATTTTTGGATTTTTCACTTCTCATCACAAACGTTACATCACTTTATTTACATTACAGGTCATTTGACTGACACTATCATCCAAAGCGATTTACAATTGGTGCATTCAACATTTAGTGCTTCAGTATCTTGTCCAGGGACACTTCGGCAGGCAGATGAGGAAGACTGATGATCGAACCAACAACCTTCTGGTAGGAGGACGACCACTCTACCCCTCAGCCATAGCCACCCAGACATGACGTCAGAAACATTGCCCCAGTTCTGCTCGTATTTCTTACTTGTTCAGTTCATGCTGTAGATTGTTGATCTTCTTCTTTGCTCTCTGCAGAGCAAACTTTACCTCTACAGCTCTGCTGCCGGACGCCATCAACACACCTCCACCAGAGTGAAAACACACCTGACCATATCCATGACTACCTCCCTACCTTCCATACCTCACAGCGCTTGCAGGTTAGATCGGTGGACAAAGTATATGATTGGTTGAGTTAGACACTTTGAACCTTACGCAGGTAAATGTTTGATGAGCTCAGAGGGTCAGGTGACTCAGGTGTCGTTTTCAAGATTATTGAAACACAAAGTCTGTTGTTCTGTTTTTGTTTGATGTCACATGAGTACATGAACAAACTGTCATTATATACAGTCAGTGATCGTTTTTATATACAGTCAGTGATCATCTTTATATACAGTCAGTGATGGTTTTTATATACAGTCAGTGATCATCTTTATATACAGTCAGTGATCATCTTTATATACAGTCAGTGATCATCATTATATACAGTCAGTGATCGTTTTTATATACAGTCAGTGATCATCTTTATATACAGTCAGTGATGGTTTTTATATACAGTCAGTGATCATCTTTATATACAGTCAGTGATCATCTTTATATACAGTCAGTGATCATCATTATATACAGTCAGTGATCGTTTTTATATACAGTCAGTGATCATCTTTATATACAGTCAGTGATCGTTTTTATATACAGTCAGTGATCATCTTTATATACAGTCAGTGATCGTTTTTATATACAGTCAGTGATCATCTTTATATACAGTCAGTGATCATCTTTATATAGTCAGTGATCATCTTTATATACAGTCAGTGATGGTCTTTATATACAGTCAGTGATCATCTTTATATACAGTCACTGATCATCTTTAAATACAGTCAGTGATGGTCTTTATATACAGTCAGTGATCATCTTTATATACAGTCAGTGATGGTCTTTATATACAGTCAGTGATGGTCTTTATATACAGTCAGTGATCATCTTTATATACAGTCACTGATCATCTTTATATACAGTCAGTGATGGTCTTTATATACAGTCAGTGATGGTCTTTATATACAGTCAGTGATGGTCTTTATATACAGTCAGTGATCATCTTTATATACAGTCACTGATCATCTTTATATACAGTCAGTGATCATCTTTATATGCAGTCAGTGATCATCTTTATATACAGTCAGTGATGGTCTTTATATACAGTCAGTGATGGTCTTTATATACAGTCGCAGATCATCTTTAAATACAGTCAGTGATGGTCTTTATATACAGTCGCAGATCGTCTTTATATTCATTAACGGTTAGGGTTAACCCTAACCATAAAGAAGAAGTAGAGACACTAGATGGCGGTATTAACCCTTTACGTTCGTTGCCACCTGCCAATAAAGCGAACAAAGAAGACAAATTTTTTAAACTACAGTTTTATATTCTGCAGCTGACCTCACATTGAGGGGCTGCTCTGATTGGTTTAATTGTGTTATGAGTGACAGTGAAATGAATAACATTTCTTGGACAAAGACATTGATTCATGAATTTATTTTTGGACATTTACATTCAGAGCAATAATTATCACGAGATCATGTCTGTTGTGTCTCAGCATCCCGCAGCAGTCTGTCCAGCAGAGTAACGTCCACTCGATGTTTCATCACAAACTGTCCTTTCAGGTGGAAGACCGGTATGTCCCACTTGTACCTGTCCAACCACACCCTGTTCTCTGGAAGACTGATGTCCACCTGCTGCAGGATAAACTGAGGGACAGACAGAGACATCACATGTAGCATGTTAAACATGCAGAAACTCCTCATCGCTATGTCAGCAGTACATAAGCATGTCCTCTGATGTTGTTGTTACAACAACTATACCAGGATCAGAGTGTCTGTTAGCAGCAGTAGACATCACTGTTTCATCCCATCACAGTTGTCATGACAACAAAGACCATCAACAGTGACACTGACAAGATCAACAAGCGACACACTGAACAATATGTCCCAGATTTATCAATGTTTCAGTCACAGACACATTTCTCATGGTCTGATATATGTTGTAGTACGACATGCTAGTCACATGTTTGTGACAACATGTCAGACATGTCATTGGACGTATGTTTGGCTTACTCTGTGTTTGAACGGTTCCAGCTCTTCTTTCGCTTCATCGCAGAGAGAACATGGATCCTAAAGACAGACACAACTATAGGTTATATAACTAGTGATACATTGATATCGATATATCGTACACTATGTCTTTTCACATCAATCTTGTAAATATTGTTAATCTGTCCTGGGACAGGAAGTGATGTCACCTCTGATTATGACTTTTTTTTTCCCTGTTAAAGGTTGTTTTGTATATTTTCTCTTGTTGGGAGGATGTTGCACCTTGTGAAAATCGGTGAGACTAACTGTGAATATGGATTATACAAGTAACATTTGATATATTGATGATAAATCAGTGTTTCCCATTAATTTTATAGACTGTGGCGACCCCCCATATTTTAATTTCATAATAAACTTTTTACAGATAACGTATTACAACATAACATAAGAGATCTCAAGCTTGGTGTGAGAAGCGCTATGTACCGCCTGTTTACTTTGGTCCATGCAGACAGTCTGACCTAGGACTGCTCGATGATGACAAAAATCCTAATCACGATTATTTAACAGTATTACTCATTAAATTTGGAAACATCAAGCATTTAATGAACTTTAAAGACAAATAACATGTTAACAGATTATAGTTTCACACTGAGTGAGCAGGGAATAAATGTCCTGTCTGGAAACTGACGATCACATTTATTCTAGTATTAATCGATGGTGTCAGATCATGCATCAGTTCGGAATGGATTGTTCCGGGCACTTTAAGTCTAGTGTCCTGTCTCTGTGAGCCATGTTATGTCTTGTGTTGTGTAGCAGGTGAACTGCTGAATCAACAAAACACAGAGAAAACTTCAAGTCCTGAACGGGTCCTAACTTCTGATTAGTGTGGTGTCATCACTGTCATGTTTAAAGTGAGCGCAGATCAGCGTGGGAGTGTGGACATGCAGCAGGGTAGTTCGATACCATGCCTATAACGTGCGTCTTCCGCAATCCTGAAGCAGCAGTGGCAATAAATCAGTAGCAGCGGGCCACGAGTGTCCTGGCATAGTTGAGTACAAAACCAAACGCAGGATGATAACCTTTTTTGTCGATTACTTTGTTTTCATAATAATTTATATAATTGTAATTGAAATTCAATGAATCGCCCAGTTATAGTCTGAACTCATCATTTCAGCTGCTGTGTTTTCTCTCTTTAATCTGAGAAACGTGAGAAACAGATAGAGAGAGAACTTCATGCACGTTCATGTCATTTAATTAACTCTGTTAATTAAGGCTGATTACATACAGTCCATCAGTGATATATAATTGATTATAAACAGGACCTACATTAGTGACACATTATCAATACAGGACATAGGTCAGTGATATACAATGATGATATAACATGTTACCTTGGTAAAGACAGTGAGAACAGGTAAGGTGTTGGTAGAAAACAGTCTGAGACGCTGCACAGATGCAGATTCACACAGAAGAAAAGTCTTCAGGAGAAACATTTAATCTGAGAAGAGAAAGAAAAACAAAGTATTACTGACCTCAGCAAAGAGTATCCAGCATCTGACCAATCAGAGAGGAGTGAAGAGAACAGTCAGAGAAGTTCCCCTTTCTTTCAATCCAGCACAAAATAAGAAATGTTTGTGATGTGGACGTGGACGTGAATGTACCACTGTGTGATATAATCCAAACTTGGGCTGCACGATTTATCGCAAATCTAGTTTCATCACGTTATCAACATGTGCGAGATTTCAGAAATTTTAAGAGGGCGACACGGCTCCGTCAAATCTCGCTCCACCTCCTCCGACTAAAATCTAGTGTGGAAACTTGGTGATCACGTTTGTCCCGGGTCAGATTCATCAATACAAGCTGCTGATTATATAGATAGATAGATAGATATACATACTTTATTCATCCCGAGGGGAAATTCTTGTGTTCCAGCAGTACAGACATGTGCAATAAATAGTTTTTTTATTTTTTTAATTTACATAGAAGAGCATATAAAAGTATTATGAAGCTTATTTCTGGTCTCAGAATCTGAGGGAAGTAACAGCGCACACACGCAGACACACTTCACTGCTGAGAGTGTATGCATCTCTCGCTCTTTCAGCTCATCATTCTCTCACGCACTCGCCACAATATCAACACTGCTCTCTCTCTGATGATGACGCTCCGTTTGGTTTGACATAGTGCACAGCATAAACAACAAAGACACAGAGAAGAGCAGTAAATTACTGACTGAGCCACTAAAAACTGTGAAAAAAGACGTTTCATGGTCCAAACATGTATGAAAAGACCCCAAATAAACACTGTAATAGGACCTAGTCGAGCTCTGCATGGCTCCCTTGTGTCTGAACCTGACTTGGCGCTGCAGCCGGGTGTGGGCCCTGTCCTGGCTGTGGAGCTTCCTGTGATCTCTGCGTCAGTGGACTGTGTGTTTATTTATCGCAAGTTATATCGTCATCGCGATATTAAACAACATTTAATACATCACGTTTTCCGAATATCGTGCAGCCCTAATCCAAATCTGTTTTAAATAAAGTTTTCCAAAGCTGATGCTGATGATCACTCCAGAATTGTTTTCTTTACAGTAATAATTCATCCTTATTTCTCCTTTTTGTTCTGACCATGTGTCCAACACGACTCCATGAAAATCTGCTGCGTCTATACACAATTTGTATTGATAATATGTCATATATATTACACATTGTATTTATTGATATTATTTTATATTTGTAGTTTCAACACAGTGAATCTAACATAAGAACACATGTATTTTGGATTGAGTTTACATTAAAAATCTGACGAACCCGGGTCATCGTTAACCCAGGTCATCATTAACCTGGGTCATCATTAACCCGGGTCATCATTAACTCGGGTCATCTTTAACCCAGGTCATGATTAACTCGGGTCATGATTAACTCGGGTCATCTTTAACCCTGGTCATCATTAACCCTGGTCATCATTAACTCGGGTCATCTTTAACCCTGGTCATCATTAACCTGGGTCATCATTAACCCGGGTCATCATTAACTCGGGTCATCTTTAACCCGGGTCATGATTAACTCGGGTCATCTTTAACCCTGGTCATCATTAACCCTGGTCATCATTAACCTGGGTCATCTTTAACCCTGGTCATCATTAACCCTGGTCATCATTAACCTGGGTCATCATTAACCTGGGTCATCTTTAACCCTGGTCATTATTAACCCTGGTCATCATTAACTCGGGTCATCTTTAACCCTGGTCATCATTAACTCGGGTCATCTTTAACCCGGGTCATGATTAACTCGGGTCATGATTAACCCTGGTCATCATTAACCCTGGTCATCTTTAACCCTGGTCATCATTAACCCTGGTCATCATTAACCCTGGTCATCATTAACTCGGGTCATCTTTAACCCTGGTCATCATTAACCCTGGTCATCATTAACTCGGGTCATCATTAACCCTGGTCATCATTAACTCGGGTCATCTTTAACCCTGGTCATCATTAACCCTGGTCATCATTAACTCGGGTCATCATTAACCCTGGTCATCATTAACTCGGGTCATCTTTAACCCTGGTCATCATTAACCCTGGTCATCATTAACTCGGGTCATCTTTAACCCTGGTCATCATTAACCCTGGCCATCTTTAACCCTGGTCATCATTAACCCGGGTGAATGAGGTTGATGACCCTGGTTACATGTGAGTCTTATTAAACCCTCAAACTTCCCAGAGATCAACAGTAGTTAGCCTGTTAGCTAGTTAGCCTGTTAGCTAGTTAGCCTGTTAGCTAGTTAGCCTGTTAGCTGAGCCGCAGCTCCACCGAATCTACCAGCGCTGGTTCTAACAACGTTAAACTCACCGAGTGGCGCTGAACAGTCTCGGTTCTGTCGAAGAGGAAAATCCGGATCCGGTGGTTAAATAAGAAAAATCACGCAGATAAAAATGTTACTGTTGTTTCTAAAGTTGTTACCGCTTCCGCATTCTTCTCCTTCTTTTATAATCGAGTGGCAGCTAGAATTAAGGTGCATTACCGCCACCTACTGTGCTGGAGTGTGGTAAAAATGTCTTCATTCATCTTTTAAAACTCCAAGATGTATTCCTAAGATGACATAATAAAACAATAACATGTAAGATAATATGAAGTATAGTAAGGTAAGATAAGGTAAGATAAGATGAGGTATGGTAAGGTAAGATAAGATAAGATGAGGTATGGTAAGGTAAGATGAGGTAAGATAAGATGAGGTATGGTAAGGTAAAATAAGGTGAGATAAGATGAGGTATGGTAAGGTAAGATGAGGTAAGATAAGATGAGGTATGGTAAGGTAAAATAAGGTAAGATAATATGAAGTATGGTAAGGTAAGATAAGGTAAGATAAGATGAGGTATGGTAAGGTAAGATAAGGTAAGATAAGATGAGGTATGGTAAGGTAAGATAAGGTAAGATAAGATGAAGTATGGTAAGGTAAAATAAGGTAAGATAAGATGAGGTATGGTAAGGTAAGATGAGGTAAGATAAGATGAGGTATGGTAAGGTAAGATAAGGTAAGATAAGATGAGGTATGGTAAGGTAAGATGAGGTAAGATAAGATGAGGTATGGTAAGGTAAAATAAGGTAAGATAATATGAAGTATGGTAAGGTAAGATAAGGTAAGATAAGGTAAGATAAGATGAGGTATGGTAAGGTAAGATAAGGTAAGATAAGATGAGGTATGGTAAGGTAAGATAAGGTAAGATAAGATGAGGTATGGTAAGGTAAGATAAGGTGAGATAAGATGAGGTATGGTAAGGTAAGATAATATGATGTATGGTAAGGTAAGGTAAGATAAGATAAGATGAGGTATGGTAAGGTAAGATAATATGAAGTATGGTAAGGTAAGATAAGGTAAGATAAGATGAGGTATGGTAAGGTAAGATAAGGTGAGATAAGATGAGGTATGGTAAGGTAAGATAATATGATGTATGGTAAGGTAAGATAAGATAAGATGAGGTATGGTAAGGTAAGATAAGGTGAGGTATGGTAAGATAAGATAAGGTGAGGTAAGTGAGATAAGATGAGGTATGGTAAGGTAAGATAAGATGAGATAAGATGAGGTATGGTAAGGTAAGATAAGATAAGATGAGGTATGGTAAGGTAAGATAAGGTGAGGTATGGTAAGGTAAGATAATATGAAGTATGGTAAGGTAAGATAAGGTGAGATAAGATGAGGTATGGTAAGATAAGATAAGGTGAGATAAGACAAGGTAAGATATCCAATCAGAGGGATTTTCGTTGTCACTTTATTTTATTGTCACACGTTAACAAACATTCAAACTGTGCAAATGAATCAATGAATTCTGTCGAAGCTGAGAAACTCAGAGACCACAGAGGAGCTGCAACAGCTGAGCACCCCCTACTGGTTTCTAGTGGAATCACATCATTCCGCTCCTCTTAATATTTAGGGTTAGTTTCAGATCAGAGTTCAATTGTCAAAATGTTTCCACCTGTAGGTAAAGTCGTGAATGAACGCACCTGTTCTGGTTTCTATTGTTTCTATTGTTTTTATTTTTTCTACTGACAACAGGAAGAAAACTGAAGATTCATCAACACCCACTTCACAAGACGTCAATAATCAATAATCAATCCTCCTCTGAACAGACTCTTTAGTGGATTTACTGGTCTCTACTCATCTGATCTGGGTTTCAGAGCTCCTCTGTGGCAGTGGTGAATTTCCCAGCATGCCTTGTTAAACAGGTAATAAACAGAAAGTAAAGCTTGATGCATAGCATCAATAACGAGCTACAACAATGTCCTGGCTGCAGCAGCCATGTTGGCTCTGAGTGACGTCACCGCTGCGACGTCGTGGCAACACTGATCCATTCAAACACCGGATCAGCCAATCCCTCTGGTCTGTGTATAGTTGACTCTAATTGGCTGCTTCCTGTATTCCTGCCTTCTTCTGTTCTGTCTGTGTCACTGATCCTTCCCATCATCCTTTGTTCTTTGGACATGAACTAGTGAGTTAACCTCAGACCAACGCGGTCAGAAGGGTCGCAACATCAAGGGTCAGGTAGGTCAGACGTATCCACGGTAACCTAGAAATCAATCAATACAGAAATTAAGCTGTCTGTTAATCAATCAATTACAAGTAGTAGGAGGCATCTCCCCACCTTGATGAAGATGGTATCGTCTTTAATGTAGCTGCCTGTCTCCAGGACACTCTGAGACACAAACAGAGGACACCCGGAGGCGATGTTCATCTCTGCAGCAGGGCGTCGGAAGCTGCTGCTGTTTGGATCCGGTTTGAAGGCGTCGCCCAGGTGTTTCCTGGATGGACCCTGGTCCATCAGCATCAGAGTCACCTGACAGGAAGACAGACGACACAACAGTTGGATGTACAGGGCTGTCACCATCAATCAGTCAGACACGAGAAAGGAAGTGATATGTACTTTCTGTTTGAAGGGCCAGGGCAGCAGGGCATCGTACTCGCCCCTCATTACCACAAAGAACAGCGACAGGTGTGTCCCTTTGCCCATGCCGTCTCCATTCAGGTAGACTCGGGCACACATCTTATATCCAAAGTATCCTGTATAAAACGGCTGTGAATACAGCGACAGTGTCTTTGCTGCCACAGCTTCCTGTTTCCGTCTCTTGTAGTCGCGAATCTTCCAGATCAGAGTCCCGTTGTAGCTCGCCGTCTCCAACACCTGGAAACGCAGGTCCATGTCAGCCAATCGGATCTCGTGGACACTTAGCATGTCGTCGTGTCGATTAAGCTGAGTCTCCAGGGGTGCTGCAGAGAGGTGGATATTGATTATTGGGTTATTAATCAACAGTGTGTGTGTCCCCAGTACCCTGTACGTGTTCTGACCCAGAGTGTGCGTAGAGGGTCCGGTTCCACTGCGTCCTTGTTCCAGAGCAGTCAGCCTCACCCGAACACTCTCCAATGTTCCTCTCAGGTTCTCCACCTCCTCTCTGAGGAGACGCAGAGAACGAAGCTCCAGCTCCACCTCTAGCAGCTTCTCTGAGTGAGAACTCATGAGTTTCTGATGGAAGAGAAACCAATGAAGAACCAATCATACGGCTAATCTTAAAGCTCCAGCTCCAGTTTCTACTGTTCCGCCCACATTAAAAAAAATAAAACCGGTCACGGCACCGTCACTCTAACTCATCAGCCAGCACCCAGATTCTAAATCAATCATTTACCACATCTACAAAATCACTTCATCATATCAACCGTTGGGTTGTAACCTTTGACCTCCAGTCCACAGAACACATGGCATCAGTACCTGCATGGTGGAGAACTTCTGCTCCATTTGTCGGTTCTTGTCCCTCAGCTCGTCGTTCTGGTTCTCCAGGTCTGACAGACGACTGCTGAGAGCAGGAAGAACTTTATATCGCTCCAACAGCTCACCTTTGACCTCCTCCACCTGCATACACACACAAACATGAGCCACAGAATGCACATTCTGTGACCTGCGACTGGTTGCTATGGTTACCTTGTTCTCTAATGAGGAGCTCCTATTGGCCATCATCCTCAGGTGCTCAGCTGCACAGGTCGACTCATGTTGCCTCATTTCCTGGTTCAGACCCTGTAGCATAAACAAACAGTGTTTATACATTATTTTTAAAGTATTCTTACTGTACTTAATCATTCATATCATTACTTATCATTATATTAGAATGATTGTTTATTGATAGTTTATTGTCTTGCAATTTGAGAACATGTGTGACGAATAGTTACCTTGAAGGTGCAGCCATAACGGTGGAACTGGCAAATCACTTGAGCTTTAGGACAGTCATGTTGGTGACTGGACAGCTGAAATGCCAAAACAATCCATCAATCAATCAACCAACCAATCCTGCTTGCGATAGGTAAAACAGATGGAACAACTACATTAAACTGAGGTAATCCAGTTTTCTGGACAGTGGAGAATGAAGCGGGTCAGTACCTCACTCCGGGGCAGGGAGGAGGAGGAGCAGTGGTTTGGACAGGACACTGGGAACACTGGACACACCGTCTCTTTGTGTTTCTGAAAACAGACAAATTGAATCTGAAACCATTTCCTGATCACACAGAACACTTCAGGTTCTAGAACTGTGAGAACCTCCAGAGGTCAGCAGACTCCCCAGAACACTGCGACTATACTCTGATGTCTGCAACTAGTTCCTAGGAAAAATGGTGCAGATCTCTTGGAAGTGAAGACTACCTGCAGGTCAGTCAGAGGCATCTTGGTGGTGCAGAAGTCGCAGGTGGTCTCTCTGTGTTTACATTTCCAGCTCAGGTGGTCGGGAATCTCTTTCCTCATCATTCGCTCTTTGCATTTACCCAATGGACAGGGAACCTCAAAGAATGGACACACATTTAGGTGGTCCTACACAGACAGACAGACAGGTGAGAAACACAGAGATATGTTGTAACTTTTATAGAAATCCTGGTCGTTGGAACAGAATCAGGATATTTGACCTGAACTGATGTATCCACACAGACTCTGTTACCACATAATATTATTATTAATAATAAGAATAATAAGAACTTGATTTATACAGCACCTTTCCAAAACAGGGTTTAAACTGAGCTTTACATGATAAAAACCACAGGAATCATAAAAGTGTAATCACAAGAACAGTATCAGTCGAGTAGAACAAGCAAAAACAAAATAAATAAATACATAAATAAAACATTAAGAGAGGATCAGGAAGGCTAGTCTATACAAGTGCATTTTAAGAATAGACTTAAACGAGGAGTACATTTCCCCATCCTGATCTCCTCAGGCAGGTTGTTCCAAGTCTGGAGGCATGAACGGCAAATGCTCTGTCACCTTTAATAAGCCTGGACTTTGGAACAACGAAGAGGGCAGCATTTTAGGATCTCAGGGTTCATGACAGTATATATGTAGTTAAAAGGTCAGTAATGTAGCTTGGAGCCAGACCATTCAGGGCTTATAAAGTGATAAGTACAATTTTAAAATCCACTCTAAATCTAATGGGGAGCCAGTGCAGAGATGCAAGAATGGGTGTGATATGTTCATGTTTTCTGGTATCTGTTTAAATCCAGGTGGCTGCATTTTGGATGAGCGAGAGAGATTTTGTGGGTGTTTAACCGTGTTGATGTAAATGCATGAATGACTGTTTCTAGGTTTTTGGCAGAGAGAATGTTTGTGAGTTTGGTATATGAGGAGTATTTCTGTCTTTTTTAGGTTCAGCTGAAGAAACAGTTTAGAAGTGAAGAGATTGAATTTAAGTTACTGGGGTTACAACTGAAGTAGACTTGAGTGTCCTCTGCATCAAATGAGAACTGATGTTGTGGGATCTTATGAGGTCACTAAGGGGTGCCATGTAGATAATGAACAGAATCGGACAGAGCCCTGAGGAACCCCACAATGCAGCCTAGAGGAGGAGGACCTAGCTTCCCCAATGCTGACACAGAGTCCTGTCTGTGAGGTAAGATTTAAGCCATTTCATGAATATGTTCTCACAGGTATCTGGTGCAGACTCATCTGTTCTTGACATCCATTGGCTTCACTGCGACAGTAAACCTTCAGAGCCATGATTTCCCGCTGGCAGCAAACGTCTCTAAAGATCTTCAACACAAACCACAAGATGTTCAACAACTGATCCATAATCAATGAAGAGTTAATGACAATATGATGCGTGTTGTGATGTCACTTCCAGCCCACCTTGTCTTTAAACAGCGGCTCCATGTCAGCTGGACACACCGGGTTTGGCTGACTGCCGGAGAACAGAGGACATAAAGTTACTGAGTCAGCAGGAGACAAACACCTGACACCTGCTGGTCAGAGGAGGAACCGCTATATCAGTTGGTAAATGATCTGAATTTAAAGGGTTAGTTCCCCCAGAAACGAAAATTCACTTATTAATTACTAACCACTATGCCGATGGGGGATGTGTGAAGTGTTTGAGTCCACAAAAACACTTTTGGAGTCTCAGGGGTAAACACTGTTAGAGCAGAATCCAATACAATTGAAGGGCTACTTATCTTCAGACGTAATAAAAACAACAGAAAAAACATAACATGCCTCCATCCTGCTCCTGTGGTGTCATTAAGTGTCTCCAAGCCACGACATTCAAATTCAACTGGAAATGAGGTCATTTCCATCAAGTTTTAAGCCTAATAGTCCACCAGAAGTGGCTAAGCTATCGGACTTAGCATTTCCAACGGTCCCTGAATGCACCTCGTCGGAAGATATCAGTGGACTTTTAGAATTAAAACTTGTCTGTGCGGCATGTAATAGTTTTTCCGTAGTTTTATTACATCTGAAGGACTGACAAAAGACTTCAGTTGTTTTGGATTATGCTCTAACAAAGTTTACCCCTGAGGCTCCAGAAGTGTTTTGTGGACTCAAACACTTCATCAACCCCCTCCAGCAGTTATTTTTGTATAGTCTGTCAGTCCGGCAGTTAGCAGGACTATGCAAAAAAACTAGCGGGCAGATTCCTTGGTGGAAGGATTTCAGAGAAAAACTCATTTAATGTTGGTGTGGATCTGAATCAGGGCTTTTTTTAAACTCTTTAAACATTGAGAAATCATTGATAAAGTAAAAAAACATTTTATCTCACAGAGAACAATTCGTGGATCTTGGCGACGGTCAGGTGGTAGGTTGACCAGGGTTCCCTCACAACCCTGTAGACCAGCACCAGAGTGTGAAGTGAATGAGTGATGAGATCTCCACCTGTTTCTGACTCACCTTAGGATGCGGTTGATGCAGCTCTGACAGAAGCGGTGTCCACACTCGGTCTGGCGAGGCTGACATAGGACCAGCCTGCACACCTCGCAGCAGTATTTGGCTTCTGGAGTTTCTACAAAGTGATCTCTGAATCCTTCATGAAGAGGCAGGAAACCTGCAGCGACACCTGAGCACAGAGACACACCTGAGTTCACTCACCTGCTGCTTCACTGCCCACTGTAGATCTATTAAACATTTATTCTGAAAATATCTTCTACCATGAGAAGCAGCAGGGTCGCTGGGGGGCCAGGGATTGGCTGGGCGGTGAGAGGGTGGGGTGAGGGGAGAGACCACAGCGAGGGAGGCAGCCACAGAGGGCGCCACCTGCTGGAGGGGAATCTGCACCTCCCTCCCGTCAGCACTCTTCCCTGCTGACATGACCTGGGGGACGAGAGGGGGTATGATTCAAAGCAGATCTGATTCATCGAGAATTCGCTGAAAACAAACTGAAGCATCAGGAATAAAATGAACAAACACACTCGTCGACGTGACCTTTGACCTGGATCCTGACAACAGACACTTTCAAACTACAAAATAAAAGCCCAGAAGGACGTCAACCTGCAGGTCAATTCATGGCTTTTCTTACACATGACTTGTTTATTAGAGCCTGAGCACTGAAGTTCAATGGTTTTTGTAGAGATCAATTGTTTTTGTAATTAATATTATTAATTAATAATATTAATTTTGCTTATTTCCATTTGGAGGTGTCGTACTTTCACAAACTGCTTGTGAAGAATTAGTCAGATTGACTTCATGTTTGTTCAGACTAATCTTAAGGTGTTTTGTACCTCGTGTGAGCTCATGTTTTTATCACCATGAAAAAGTAAGTTGTAATTCTCATAGAAATAAATAAGGGTTAGCGTTAGCCTGAAAACATGTAGATGCCAACAACTTTTCCTCGATAGAAATATAAGGCATGTCGCTACAACTATGACAGAACTCATTACATTGTTGTTTTGACAGACAACACCAGTAGTCAATGATAAAAAGAATAGAGCCGCGCCGAACCAATCATGTGACTGTAAAAGAGTCACAGCTACATCAGGTTAGGTTGACGCACACAGAGCGTAGCAGCAGCACACGTGCTAATGTTTGAGCTCCTGCCGCCGTGCACACCCATACGTCAGGAGTGGGAGATAAAAGAGGAACGGAGACAGAAAATGTTAATGAAAACTGGAGCGACAGAGTTACCGATGATGACAACGGACACTGACTCAAAAGACAAGGACATTGTTGAAAAGAAGGTTCCAAGGAACTCAGTACTGTGGAGATATTTTGGATATTTAAAGTCTGACAAGAAGCAGAGCATCGTGCAAATTGTGTCGAAAGCACGTTCCCACAAAGAGGTAACACCACTAATCTTTTACAATCTGAAGCAGACAGAAACAGTGATTTGGTTTATATCAACATGTATATCGCTCAGCCCTTTATCAGGTATTACTCAATGGCTGTAAGAAAATAGCAGAGGCTACATACACACACACCTGCTTGTCTCTGCTGCTCTGTTTAAATACGCATCTCATAAACTCCAGAGTAACCAAACAAGTGCAAAGCAAAGTCAAAGCACTGAACGGGTCCCAAGAACCCAAAGCAGCGGTGGCAACCATCATGCAACAGTGGTATAGTTCGGTACTAGAAAAGAAAATACCATGACATTTTTAGAATTTTTGCATCGCCTTGGTCCTAAAGTGACATCCTAAATTTTGACTGCTTTACCGAGCAGGTTTACCACATCCACCATGAACTTGGTCGTAAAAGCCTCAAGACCTTCATGATCAGTCATTTTGAAAACAATGCTTTGCCATGAAAAAGGAAGTTGCTGTAGTTTTCATGTAAATTGTCCAATCTTCCCGAACATGTACATGCCAATATTCAGTTTTTGTCATGGCAACAGATATGACATGTTTTCATTCTCATTTTATTCTCAAAGCAGGTTGATCATATCCATGTCAAACTTCCTTCAGACAACGATGATGACCCATTGTGAAAGTTGTGAGTATATATGATTATAACAGTGTCCGTGGCTGCATAGGGAATTTTGAGGTTTTGCTGTCCTGCAACAAATTCTGTCCCAACTATTTTCCACTAGATGGAGCCAAAGTTCAAGATTATCAATCATGGTACAAACTGTTACTTACAAACTCTACACTTAACAGATCACAAATCTATAATTCAACAGTGAAGAAATTGGTCGTATGGCACAACTTTTTTGTGAAACTGAATATTTGTTGCACTCATTGAACTTCAAAAACAAACTATGATTGTTTCTGAGCCGTTGTTCGTATCTGTTGAGGAGACGTTTTCTTGGCCTTGACACCTTCGTCATTTAGCAGTTTGTGATCATGTTGAAGATGATTATGTACATTTGTAGTTTTACTTTATGATGCTGCTATTATGGCAAAACAAGGCTGCAATGGTTTCGACTTTTTCTTTCACTGACCCGCTGCATTTTCAAATTTCATCTGAATATTGTTAGTCTCCTCAGCGTCCACACGTTGATTTTTTTGTGGCCACCGACACCAACATAAACATTGATCAACACATGATGTTTTTTTAAATGGGTAAAATCTGTCTGCATCCTGACGTCTTTCTCTCTCTCAGTTGTGCCAACACAGAAATATTGTCATATGACACATCAAATACCCAGATTCTGTTTATACATAATTTTGTCCTCGTAAACACAAACCAGATTTATCCGTACAGACACAGTTATTGATATTTTCTTCTGATTTTATTTCTCACTCGCAGGCTAACGTCAAACATGTGCTGAGACAGAACGTGGAGTCTCATTTAGAAATGGGTGTCAATCATATAAATCTCCATGCCAATATTCAGTCATAGCTCTGGAAGAAACAAGTGTCACAATCGCAGACTTTAAGTTAAAAGTAGATGAATGGTTTTTATTCTATTTCATTTTTACTTGTATTCATTTTTTCACTTGATCAGTCCATTAATCAATAATCAATCAATGGGTCGATCAATACAACACGAAGACAATCAGTAGATTATTGAATGAAATCACTGATTTAAATTCTCTCTCATTTAAGTCATGATTTTGATTTAGATGAAAAACGAACACACAGCCTCTGTCTGTCTGTCTGTCTGTCTGTCTGTCTGTACCTGTCTCGCTCTCTTTCTGTCTCTCTCTCTCTCTGTACCTGTCTCTCTCTTTCTCTGTCTGTTTGTCTCTGTACCTGTCTCTCTCTGTCTCTCTCTGTCTGTCTCTCTGTCTCTCTCTCTCTCTGTACCTGTCTTTCTGTCTCTGTCTCTGTGCTGATGTAAACACTGACTGATGCTAACTGTTAGCTTCTTTAGCTTCGTGTTTCTGCGCCTGGGTTTTGGAGCCGTTAACACACACGAACATGTTCTACAGATGTTCTACAGATGTTCTTCAGATGTTCTTCAGATGTTCTGCTGTGGGACTCACATGAATCTCAGCTCAGCAGCTCCTCGGCTCGGTGGACTCTCTCCAGGATTCAAACCGTCGACCCGCCGCTGCCGCTGCCGCGGAGCCTCCGGGCCTCGCGTGAGCGCCACATGTTTTAGGTTCGAGGTTCGAGTTCAGTTCTGTGCGTGTGCGTGTGTGTGTGATCCGGTTCAGATCCAGCGGGAGGACTAGTCCGATCACACTGGAAACCCCCTCCACAGCTTCCGCCCAGGAAATCCCCCAGCTGCCCGGAACCAGACCACCGGGGGGCGCTGTTTGTTACTGGCTGCTCTGTTCTTCACCCTCAACAACAAAATACCTTATCAACAGGACACTTGAACATTCTCTAGAGTTTGACAACGTATTACACAATCCCCTCTCTGGTGCTTATATTTATTTATTTTAATTTTGTTTCCTATCTTTATAATTTTTTATATTAATACTTGCACAAACACACCCCAGCAAATCCCTTGTATGTGTAAACCCAACAAACCCTGATCCTTATTCTGAGAAACATAGAAACCTCAGTCACACTAACAATATTTACCACTTGATGTTAGAAGATTAGAAGAAACAGTTTGTAACTAATGTTTAAAGGATTTCTTCATAAGAACATGTCTGATAGAGATGAAGGAGCAGACACGTGAACTGAGGAGCTACTGTCAGTGATGGAAGATGTGAGGAGACATGTTGTATATCAACAAGGCTTGTTGAGATCACGGTCCACCATCAGCTGACACCATGATCAGGATCCAGACAATCAGACCACCAGGGGGCGCCGTTTGTCACAGGCTGCAGGTACAAAATCTTTTCTTTGAAACTTCATTTTGCAAGGTGCTGTTTAAGTAAATATACAAACAGAAACTGGAATGAACAGTGTTGTTATCCAGTGAATGAGAGTAACTGAGTACGTTTACTCAAGTATTGTATTTTAATTCAATGTTTTTGTCGTTTGTTAGCGTCACATGAAGAGAAGACAAACGTGTTTATTGATCAACTTTGGTTTTATTGTTTCCTTTAAAATAAAAATTCTAAAATCATAAAATAGGACGACGATACCTGAGTGACATCATCCAACACACACACACACACACACACACACACACACACACACACACACACACACACACACACACACACACACACACACACACACACACACACACACACACACACACACACACACACACAGGTCCAGAGAAAGCATTATATCAGGTGACAGTTCAAACCTGATCAATAACATGTAGACAAAATAAAATGATGACATCATGAAAGAGAGGTGGGATCAGAGGGTCTCAGGACGCCAGGGGCTTGTGGGGGTCAACTGGAAAGGACGAGTCCTGCAGGACAGTAAAGACACATTAAAGACCCTTTAGAGACACAGTAGAGTCACATTGCAGACAAAAGGGGGGGGGGGGCAGAGAGGATTGTGGGATATGTAGTTTCCATAAATAAGTGCTCCCTACCTCCTTTGTATCCTTGGCAGTAACCTCCTTCTCCTCAGAGGGACACACCTCCATCTTCTCCTCCTCTCCTCCATCTCCCTCGTCTCCTCCTTCTTCTCCGTCTTCTCCGTCTTCCCCCTCCACACCATGTTCTGCCTCCCACTCCTGAAGAACCTCGTCCAGGTTAAACCTCCGTCTGTAGTTCACCAGGAAGTTCTTCACCTGAACCACCGACTTGTTACCAATCACATCTGAGATGGCCTGGAAGTCTCGTCCGTACTTCCTGATGGCTGCATGGAATTGGACGAGAGATGGCGTCACTGAGGGGTTAGGGTTAGCTTTGAACACAGGTGAGACTCAGGTGGTCCAGATGTTACCTTGTACAGCGAGCAGCTGCTCCTCTGTCGTCCAACGACTGTTCAACTTCTGATTCACCTGCAACAAATACACATAGAACTGGAATCACCTCCATAACCTTTGACCTCTGAAGGTCATGATTTAATCATCCAGTCGCAGCATGTTGCTATGGTTACCTCAGGTTGTCTGAACTCGTCCACTCCTGAACTGATTTTGTCCTTTAGAGCACTGTTGGTCTGTTTGATGGTCTGAATCTGAAACCCAGAGAGACAGACAGGTAAGGAGAGAGCGCGACAGGTGAGAAGAGAGGGAGTCAGGTGAGGAGCTAGGTAAACAGACCTGTCTCTTGATGGACACCAGCTGACCTTCCAGGTGTCTGATGAGTCCCTGAGGAGATGAAGACGACAGAGAGACAACATCCTGTTGGTTCAGGAACATTCCTCTAGGGGGACGTTTCTTCATCCGCTGAGAGGCCTTCACACCTGACTGAGAGACAGACGGGTGACCTGACTGAGAGACAGACGGGTCACCATAACCTGACTGAGAGACAGACAGGTGACCTGACTGAGAGACAGACGGGTCACCGTCACCTGACTGGGAGACAGACAGGTCAGCTGACTACAAGACAGATGGTTTACTGTCACCTGACTGAGAGACAGACGGGTGACTTGACTGAGAGACAGACAGGTGACTTGACTGAGAGACAGACAGGTGACTTGACTGAGAGACAGACGGGTCACCGTCACCTGACTGAGAGACAGACAGGTGACTTGACTGAGAGACAGACGGGTAACCGTCACCTGAGACAGGGGAGGTGAGACAGGTACCTTCAGTCCAGCAGATGTTTTGACCTCTGATCCACAACTGACCTGAAATCAGTTACACAGTGAACAGTCAGTAAACAACAACCAGCAAGCAAACAAGCAGTATACAACAGTCAGTAAACATTAAATAAACATTAAATAAACAGTCAGTAAACATTAAATAAACATTAAATAAACAGTCAGTAAACATTAAATAAACAGTCAGTAAACATTAAATAAACAGTCAGTAAACATTAAATAAACAGTCAGTAAACATTAAATAAACAGTCAGTAAACATTAAATAAACAGTCAGTAAACATTAAATAAACAGTCAGTAAACATTAAATAAACAGTCAGTAAACATTAAATAAACATCCAGTAAACATTAAATAAACAGTCAGTAAACATTAAATAAACATTAAATAAACAGTCAGTAAACATTAAATAAAGTCAGTAAACATTAAATAAAGTCAGTAACCATTAAATAAACAGTCAGTAAACATTAAATAAACAGTCAGTAAACATTAAATAAACATCCAGTAAACATTACATAAACAGTCAGTAACCATTAAATAAAGTCAGTAACCATTAAATTAACAGTCAGTAAACATTAAATAAAGTCAGTAAACATCAAATAAACAGTCAGTAAACTTTAAATAAAGTCAATAAACATTAAATAAAGTCAGTAAACATTAAATAAACAGTCAGTAAACATTAAATAAAGTCAGTAAACTTTAAATAAAGTCAGTAAACTTTAAATAAACAGTCAATAAACTTTAAATAAAGTCAGTAACCATTAAAGAAACAGTCAGTAAAGATTAAATAAAGTCAGTAAACATTATATAAACAGTCAATAAACTTTAAATAAAGTCAGTAAACATTAAATAAAGTCAGTAAACTTTAAATAAAGTCAGTAAACCTTAAATAAAGTCAGTAAACATTAAATAAACAGTCAGGAAACAATCTCACCTCCCTCTTGTCCTCTTTATTTCGGTCTAACTCAGAGTCACTCAGATTATTTCTGTGAGCCTCTTCATCATCACTGAAACACAAAACGTTCACAGTTGAATCCACCAATCACAGCACAGGATCCAGGTTTCAGATCTGTATCCTGTGCAGTGATTGGTGCAGCTGTCAGCTCACCTGTTGTCTCTCTCTCTCTTGTGTTTTCTGGTCTGTCGATCCATCAGACTGGTTTTACTGCGACTTTTCTTCCATGAGTAATAAAACCGAACCAGACTGGCCATTGACTTGTCCGGTAACTTCACACAAAGAATAAAGAGATTAAAGATGACGCTGGTCTCAGTATCTGAACAGGTATAATACAATACAATAAAATAATACATTTTATTAAAAGAGCTCTTTCCAAAGTACTCAAGGACACTTCACAAATGTTAACATTAGCATAAAAAGCTACACACTAAAAACATAAAACACACAACATACATCACACATTAAAAGCAGGTATATATTCTACATAAAATAAATATTGCAATAAACTGCTCTAACTGCTGACGTACCATCTGCTGGATGCGGTGGAAGCTCTTGCCATGAAAACTGAAGGCCTGTTCAAATAGGACTCTGTCCTCCACCGTCCACTCGTCAGGAAACGGAGTGAAGTTTGGCAAATCAGCCAGAGATTTCTCAACGTTGTGTTTGTGCCAGAAGAGCATCCCCAACGCCTGAAAACAAGTTGTACTGGTTCTGACTGAAGGTTTGATTCACACCAACAGAGTCAAAGTAGAAAACTTTACCTGCTCCATGTTGTAGCCGTGTTTCTCTTTGGCGATGGCGATGTATTCGTCCACTGCATTAAAAACCATCCACACGTTAATAATTTATATTTTGTGTTTTATATTTTAACTGTTTATTTGAGAGTAGTTTCTTACACTGAGTCTGGTTCAGACAGCTGCTTGGAATCCAAACCAACATCCCGGGGTTTTCTCTGAGCTGAGCCGCCTGAGCCACGTCTGACACGCGCGCAAAAACACACACACGCACGCACGCACGCACGCACACGCACACACACACACACACACGATAAATAACAGCATCATCAGCTACATCCTCTTCATCACCTGTGGCCATTTGTTTCTGAAGCATCGTTTATTAGAGACAAGTAGTGTTTTTGTTTGTGAAACATGTTTCGTTTGTTCTGACTTAGATTTAGCTCCATACTCTTCTCTCTGCCACACATTCAGAGGTGTTCCTAATACTCCGACTCCACTACCTGACACAGGTGCAACAGCTGATCTGGTGTACCGGCTGATAAGGGCTGATCCCTGAATGGACGGTATCAGCAAAACAACAATCAGAGAGATCTGTTATAAACAGACCTGACATGGTCAACACACGTGGAACCAGGAGCAGAGAATTAGAACCAGGATCAGAAAGTGGAACCAAGATCAGAGAATTAGAACCAGGATGAGAAAAGTGGAACCAGGATCAGAGAATTAGAGCCAGGATCAGAAAAGTGGAACCAAGATCAGACAATTAGAACCAAGATCAGACAATTAGAACCAAGATCAGAGAATTAGAACCAAGATCAGAAAAGTGGAACAAGGATCAGAAAAGTGGAACCAGGATCAGAAAAGTGGAACCAGGATCAGAGAGATGGAATCAGGTTCAGAGAAATAGAACAAAGATCAGAAAAGTGGAACCAGGATCAGGGAACCAGGATCAGGGAACCAGGATCAGAGAGGTGGAACCATTATCAGAAAAGTGGATCCAGGATCATAGAATTTGAACCAGGATCAGAGAGGTGGAACCAGGATCAGAGAAATAGAACCAGGATCAGAGAATTAAAACTGAAAATTGGAACCAGGATCATGTCGTTTAGAGCTCACATTGTTCGAGGCTACCACTAACGAGCTGCCTGTTGTCTCTTACCCGGGTCAAACTCTTGAACCACGGCCTGGTACTGCGGTCCGACCCGCATCCCTCCTCCACCTGCACACACGGTACACAACAGTACTCAGTAGTAGTATTCGGAGTACACGCAGTACACAACAGCACTGCCGTGACCGAGGCTACCCACCATGCTCTTCGTCGCTACTGGATCCTGAACTTCCTTCTTCCCAACAGCTGTTAGTGCTGGTTCCATTACCGGACAGACTCTTCCCGCTGGGGTTTCCTGCTGCTCCGGGGCCGCTGCTGCCACCGCTCGCCGGGGCTCTGCCTCTCCTCTTCCCCTGAGCCTCCGGGTTTCTCTCCAGCATCGCCGGCATGAGCAGCACGGAGGCGGCTAATATCTATAGCTTACTCAAGCTAACCAGTTAGCCTATTAGCTTAGCTACTCAGCTGACTGAACGGATCCGGCTAACGAGCCCCAGAGCTCAAAGTCCGGTCCGGACAGCGGAGGGGTCCGTGTGAAACACAGACTGTGAGGCCGGAACGTTCCGTGTCATGAAGCTAACAGAAGCTAAAGCTAAACGTTCAGATCATAGACTGTAGATAAAGCGAAGCGTCACATTGAGCCACAACACTTCCGGGTCCGGACGAGACCAGATCAGGACTAAGACCGGAACTCAGACTGGAGTCACTGGCACTAAACAATGTGTGTGCGTGTGTGTGTGTGTGTGTGTGTGTGTGTGTGTGTGTGTGTGTGTGTGTGTGTGTGTGTGTGTGTGTGAAATAAAAACACATGAGTCAATCTACTGATTAATTATTAGTTCAGTTAGTTCAGCCATGACATCAATCAATTGATCAGAGACCCCCCATGTTTTTATTTCGTTGATTTTCTTAGTATACTTCATTGTTATCACTTTCTTTTTATTTATTGATTGTTTCCTTATTTTATCCTTTAGTATGAAAACTTTTTTATTAATATATTATACACACACACACATATATAGAAACACACACATAGTAGAGACACACACAGACACACACATAGAGACAAACACACACACATAGTAGAGACACACAAACACACACACATAGAGACACACACACACACACATAGAGACAAACACACACACACATAGTAGAGACACACAAACACACACACACAGATCCTACGTGTTGGACTCTGATGATCAACATGACCAATAATCGATAGTCTGATGTTTTCTGTTTATAGAAACTGTCTCATGTTTACTATGTGAACTATGTCAGACACTCGCTCCACCCCCCCGCCGCCCCGCCCCCTCCCTCAAAACAAACATCCACACATGGAGCTGGAGATGGAGCTGGGGGGGGGGGGCGGGGGGGCAATATAAACAGACTGACCCAGCTTTTGGGTCAGTCTGTTTCGGTTTTGGACTCTAACCCTTATCCAGGACCTGGTGTTTAGACCCTGATCCAGGACCTGGTACTTGGACCCTGATCCAGGACCTGGTGTTTAGACCCTGATCCAGGACCTGGTACTTGGACCCTGATCCAGGACCTGGTCTCAGGATGCCCTGGCTTCTGTCCTCTCAGGACCTCGTGTCTCCGTCTGAGCGTCAGTGCGAGCGGAGCGCGTTCTCGTTCTACCGCGCGGTGCGGGAGCGGCAGCCGGTGTGGCGGCTGGAGGACACGCGCAGCATGGACGTGTTCAGCTGGGAAGACGGACGCGCTCGCGCCTTCATGCCGTCGGAGGCTCTGTTGTACGCACTCGTGCACGACCACCGGGACTACGCACGTTACCTGCTCAACAGGTTCTCGGTGAGCGCGCTCTATGCACCGCGATGCAATTTCTGCTGCCGCCGCCGCAGCGGCACACCGCACCTGAGCGTGGCGGTGCGTTACGACCGCGTGTCGATCCTCAGCGCGATGGTGGAGACGCTAAAGCGTTGCGGCACGCAGGCGGAGCGGCGAGAGCTCCTGGACGGATGCGGCAGCTGCGTGCACGTCACGGACGCGGGCAAGAGTGCGGTGCAACTCGCGGTAGAGCTGTCGCGCGCTGACTGTCTGCTGCTGCTGCTCGTTCACGGCGCGCGGCCTCACGGACTCGATGTCGCGCTGCAGGTGCTCGTCTCCTGCGACGCGCAGCGAAGCGACGCGCAGCGAAGTGACGCGCAGCGCTGCCTCGAGCTGCTGTTGCTGTTTCTGCCCAACGCGTCGCCGCCGCGCTGCCTGCAGGAGGAGCCACAGCGCTGGCAAAGCCTGCTGGGAAATGAAGTGTTTGGATGGCTGCGCGGTGTGGCCCCGCCCCCCCTCCTGCTGCAGGCTCTGCGGTGCTTGGCCCGGTTCGGCCCGGATCAGATCAGCACGCTGCCCCCCCTCCTCCTGCCCCACAGCTGGCGGTGACGTCGTCTGTCACCATGGAGACTGTGAACACGATTCAAGGGATTATTGTCATATGCACAACAACACCTCAGGACTGCTGTGATTGGATGGCTTGTTGATGATGTAAATACTGATTCATAAAATCTCGTATCTCCAGGTAAAGGTCACTTCCAATGCGTCGAGCCAATCAGATCACATTCATGTAAATACAGGTCCTGACATCAGATTGAAGGAGAGATTATTGATAAATGATCAAATGTAATCACATTGTATTTGCATATATTCACATATCCCAGTTTGTCTCATTGATGTCAACAAGCAGCAACGTCCTCTGTCCTGAACTCAACAAGAGTCAAACTACAGAGACACTTTCTGAGCAGTAACTGAAGCTCAGAGTCACATGTGAGGATCCGTCTCCAGGACACGAGGACAATAGATGCTGATGAACTGAAGACATCAACACAACAGATTTACCACATTAGAAGAAACTGTTTGTCATATCATGGAAAGTAAATGAACTGAGGAGTTACTGTCAGTGATGGTAGAAGTGAGAAGACATATTTTATTTTTTAGAAGTCTTGTTGTGATCATAGTCCACGATCAGGATCCACTACCACAATCAGATGCAACCATGATTATAATAAATGACGATTGGTTATTGATCGCTCTCTCGAACATAAACCACTCAAACCAAACTTGGCAGAAGCTAAACTGAGTCGGCCATGACAGACGACACTCAGCTTGGTTGTTTGTCCCAAACGGAAACTGATTGGTTGCTATCATTATGATAATGTCACCAGCACAAAGTGTCTGATTAACGTGCACATGTGAGCATTACGCTCGTCAAACCTGGAGTTACGAGGTTTTAACCTGACCCTGGTTTTAATTTGACTCCAAAGTTTCCTTAGATCAGTTTTATTGATAAACTGTTTGTGATCTGATAATTAATCAATAATCAAGACTTTGTACCTCAGAGAAACGTATAACACTACTAGATGATCGTATTGATCATGACAGCTATGATGTGATCAGTTTCACTTCCACATCCAGTTTGGAGCCAAACAGTGAACAGCATGAAAAGGACGCTGACCACAATGCTTCTGGTTCGACGCTGAAAAAAGTTGGACTGCACAAAAAAAACATTTGTTGGAACAGTGACGTCAGTGGCTGTGGGAGGAGCTACCACAGGAAATGATCCATCATTTTAAGAAAACATGAAAGCTGTTGACTTCTGTGAAATATGATTCAGGGGAAACTTGTAATCGTCTTCTTCTTCTTCTTTTTGTGTTTCACTGTTTTAATGTTATTTATTAAAAATACATTTGAAATAAGTGAAATTTTCCAAATGTTTTTTGAACTCATTTAAGTGGGAATAAAGTTTTCTGACTTCTTGTTGTGTTCTCTGCTGCTGGATCAAAGCCTTATTGTAACTTATTCTGATCAATAACAGATCAATGACATCAACGGGTGACTTCACACTGAATTCCTATTGGTCAGCAGCAGTACCTCCAACCAATCAGCTGATGGCAGGATGACATCATGACAGATTCTGCTCAGGGGGAGGAGGAGCAGTCTGAGTGTTTTAGTTTTTTTTTTGTAAATCCAGATCAAACCTCAAACCTGAATCTCACTGGAGATTCACCAGAGTACACCATAGTCATCAACAGTCCACCACACTCCACCACATCAAAGTCCATCTCAGAAATGTACATGTTCACACGTTTTTTATAAATCATTCCAAATGGGCAGGACATCTGGTTGTTACCATGGTAATTGAGACATTAGGCAAATAACTGAGGTGACATGGCCCTCGAGGAGGAAAACCAGTAACTTCAATCTGAAAGAAATGTAAGACTTGAACATGGTGTTTGTTTCAGACCTTCTGACTCTTCAGTTCAGTCTGAACCTGAACTCTAGCTGTGAACGGTTCCTCAGACCAGAAGAGGAGTTCTGGGTCTGGATCAAACTGAACCTGGTTCTGTTGGTTCACAGTGAAAACAGTTTGTTGGATAGTTTGGACTTTTGGACCAATCACAGGAAGAGGAAGCAGCTGCAGTCTTCACCTCCGACGATATAATGTTTAAACCACGAGGTATGGAGTACTGTAGAGTACTACGGAGTACTGTGGTGCACTGTAGTACTGGAGTACTGTCTAGTACTGTACTACTGTGGAGTACTGTAGAATACTGTGGAGTACTGTAGTACTGTAGAATACTGTGGAGTACTGCAGTACTGTGGTACTGTGGAGAACTGCAGTACTGTGGAGTACTGTGGAGTACTGTGGTACTGTGGTACTGTGGAGTACTGCACTTGAAGGTGCTGATTCTAGCAGTGATACGTCATGTTACCACGGCAACCAAAGCTCTTAATTCATTTCCCCATTCAAAAAGAAAAACTACTTCCCCCCCAACTGACAACATGCCCACATCAGACGCCAACTACAAACCAATCAGAGACCAATATAGGTAGACGACGCCCACGTGGGCCATGACGACAGGATGTACGTTTGTCAGACAAAATGTTTAAGTCCCTAAATTACAATGTGGAACCAAAACTAATCACATCACATGAAACTACGGAACAAACACACGTCAGGCTGATCAGAAACCTTCCTGACTCTGCGTCAGTTTGACAAGCAGGCTCCATGCTGCACACACGCTCACTCACTCACACTCACACTCTCACTCTCACTCACTCACTCACTCACACACGCTCACTCACTCACACACTCACTCACACACACACACTCACTCACACACACACACTCACTCACACACACACTCTCACTCTCACTCTCACTCACACTCACTCACTCACTCACACTCTCACTCACTGACACACTCACTCACACACACACACTCACTCACTCACACACTCACTCACACACACACACTCACTCACTCACACACACACACGCTCACTCACTCACACACTCACTCACACACACACACTCACTCACACTCACACTCTCACTCTCACTCTCACTCTCACTCACTCTCACACTCACTCTCTCACTCACTCACTCACTCACTCACTCTCACTCACTCACACTCTCACATTCTCACGCACTCACACTCTCACTCACTCACTCACTCACACTCTCACTCACTCACACTCTCACTCACACTCTCTCACTCACTCACTCACACTCTCACTCACTCTCTCACTCACACTCTCACTCACTCACTCACACTCACACTCACACTCTCACTCACTCACTCACACTCTCACTCACACTCTCACTCACTCACTCACTCACACTCTCACTCACTCACTCATTCACACTCTCACATTCTCACGCACTCACACTCTCACTCACTCACTCACTCACACTCTCACTCACTCACACTCTCACTCACACTCTCACTCACTCACTCACACTCTCACTCACTCTCTCACTCACACTCTCACTCACTCACTCACACTCACACTCACACTCACTCACTCACACTCTCACTCACTCACACTCTCACTCACTCTCTCACTCACACTCTCACTCACTCACTCACACTCACACTCTCACTCACTCACTCACACTCTCACTCACACTCTCACTCACTCACTCACTCACACTCTCACTCACTCACTCATTCACACTCTCACTCACTCACACTCTCACTCACAAACTCACTCACTCTCTCACTCACTCTCTCACTCACACACTCACTCACACACACACGCTCACTCACACACACACACTCACTCACACTCTCACTCACTCTCTCACTCACACACTCACTCACTCACTCACACTCACTCTCTCACTCTCTCACTCACACACTCACACACTCACTTACTCACTCACACTCACTCACTCTCTCACTCACACTCTCACTCACTCACTCACTCTCACTCACACACACTCACTCTCTCACTCACACACTCACTCACTCACTCTCTCACTCACACTCTCACTCACTCTCACTCACACTCTCACTCACTCTCTCACTCACACTCTCACTCACTCTCACTCACACTCTCACTCACTCTCTCACTCACTCACACTCTCACTCACTCACACTCTCACTCACTCACACTCACTCACTCACACTCTCACTCACTCACTCACTCACACTCTCTCACTCACACTCTCACTCACTCTCACTCACACTCTCACTCACACTCTCACTCACTCACACTCACTCACTCACTCACACACTCACTCACTCTCTCACACACTCACTCACACTCACACTCTCACTCACTCACTCACACTCACACTCTCACTCACTCACACACTCACACTCTCACTCACTCACACTCACACTCTCACTCTCTCACTCACACTCTCACTCACTCACACTCTCACTCACTCTCTCACTCACTCACACTCTCACTCACTCACACTCTCACTCACTCACACTCACTCACTCACTCA
>NC_091104.1:2823579-2866079 GCF_024713975.1 Paralichthys olivaceus
TAAAACAAAAGAATAAGTTTACTAATTTCCCCAGAAGCCACCTGGGCTCTCTATAGTGCGATCATATTATCTAAACTTGAAAGTCAAAGGAAATGATGACGGTGATGTCATTGCATTCTGCCAGGTGAATCCAGCTCAGGCAGACCAACATGAACCAGTAATGACATCATAGTGATGTCACAGTTCAGATGAGCTCCCATTCTTCTTCAACGTCGTCGCCACTGAGGGCGGTGCCTGCGGAGGCGGGTTTACAGTGAGTCTGTGGGAGGAGCTTTGTCAGCCGACGGGACAAACCACCAACCAGAGTCACTGCCCACAATTCGTCCTCTGGTGTCACTGAAGAGAGAGAGAGAGACATGTTATCTGGTACATTCTAACCAGTATAAACCCAGTCTAACCAGTATAAACCCAGTCTAACTAGTTTTAACAGTATAAATCAGTCTAACCAGTATAAACCCAGTCTAAACAGTATAAATCAGTCTAACCAGTATAAACCCAGTCTAACCAGTATAAACAGTATAAAACCAGTCTAACTAGTCTAACCAGTATAAACCCAGTCTAACTAGTTTTAACAGTATAAATCAGTCAAACCAGTATAAACCCAGTCTAAACAGTATAAATCAGTCTAACCAGTATAAACCCAGTCTAACCAGTATAAACAGTATAAAACCAGTCTAACTAGTCTAAACAGTATAAACCCAGTCTAACTAGTTTTAACAGTATAAATCAGTCAAACCAGTATAAACCCAGTCTAAACAGTATAAATCAGTCTAACCAGTATAAACCCAGTCTAACTAGTTTTAACAGTATAAATCAGTCTAACCAGTATAAACCCAGTCTAACCAGTATAAACCCAGTCTAACCAGTATAAACCCAGTCTAACTAGTTTTAACAGTATAAATCAGTCAAACCAGTCTAAACCCAGTCTAAACAGTATAAATCAGTCAAACCAGTATAAACCCAGTCTAAACAGTATAAATCAGTCTAACCAGTATAAACCCAGTCTAACCAGTATAAACAGTATAAAACCAGTCTAACTAGTCTAAACAGTATAAACCCAGTCTAACCAGTATAAACCAAGTCTAACTAGTCAAAACAGTATAAATCAGTCTAACCAGTATAAACCCAGTCAAACCAGTATAAATCAGTCTAACCAGTATAAACCCAGACTAACCAGTATAAACCCAGTCTAACCAGTATAAACCCAGTCTAACTAGTCTAAACAGTATAAACCCAGTCTAACCACTATAAACCCAGTCTAACTAGTCTAAACAGTAGAAATCAGTCTAACCAGTATAAACCCAGTCTAACCAGTATAAACACTATAAACCCAGTCTAACTAGTCTAAACAGTATAAACCCAGTCTAACCACTATAAACCCAGTCTAACTAGTCTAAACAGTATAAATCAGTCTAACCAGTATAAACCCAGTCTAACCAGTATAAACAGTATAAAACCAGTCTAACTAGTCTAAACAGTATAAACCCAGTCTAACTAGTTTTAACAGTATAAATCAGTCAAACCAGTATAAACCCAGTCTAAACAGTATAAATCAGTCTAACCAGTATAAACCCAGTCTAACCAGTATAAACAGTATAAAACCAGTCTAACTAGTCTAAACAGTATAAACCCAGTCTAACTAGTTTTAACAGTATAAATCAGTCAAACCAGTATAAACCCAGTCTAAACAGTATAAATCAGTCTAACCAGTATAAACCCAGTCTAACTAGTTTTAACAGTATAAATCAGTCTAACCAGTATAAACCCAGTCTAACCAGTATAAACCCAGTCTAACCAGTATAAACCCAGTCTAACTAGTTTTAACAGTATAAATCAGTCAAACCAGTCTAAACCCAGTCTAAACAGTATAAATCAGTCAAACCAGTATAAACCCAGTCTAAACAGTATAAATCAGTCTAACCAGTATAAACCCAGTCTAACCAGTATAAACAGTATAAAACCAGTCTAACTAGTCTAAACAGTATAAACCCAGTCTAACCAGTATAAACCAAGTCTAACTAGTCAAAACAGTATAAATCAGTCTAACCAGTATAAACCCAGTCAAACCAGTATAAATCAGTCTAACCAGTATAAACCCAGACTAACCAGTATAAACCCAGTCTAACCAGTATAAACCCAGTCTAACTAGTCTAAACAGTATAAACCCAGTCTAACCACTATAAACCCAGTCTAACTAGTCTAAACAGTAGAAATCAGTCTAACCAGTATAAACCCAGTCTAACCAGTATAAACACTATAAACCCAGTCTTACTAGTCTAAACAGTAGAAATCAGTCTAACCAGTATAAACCCAGTCTAACCAGTATAAACAGTATAAAACCAGTCTAACTAGTCTAAACAGTATAAACCCAGTCTAACCAGTACAAACAGTATAAAACCAGTCTAACCAGTCTAAACCCAGTCTAACTAGTCTAAACAGTATAAACCCAGTCTAACCAGTATAAATCAGTCTAACCAGTATAAACAGTATAAACTCAGTATAAACAGTATAAACCAAGTCTAACTAGTCTAAACAGTATAAATCAGTCTAACCAGTATAAACCCAGTATAACCAGTATAAACCCAGTTTAACCAGTACAAATCAGTCTAACCAGTATAAACCCAGTCTAACCAGTAGAAACCCAGTAGAAACCCAGTCTAACCAGTATAAATCAGTCTAACCAGTATAAACAGTATAAACAGTATAAACCCAGTCTAACCAGTATAAACCCAGTCTAACTAGTCTAAACAGTATAAATCAGTCTAAACAGTATAAATCAGCCTAACCAGTATAAACCCAGTCTAACCAGTCTAAACAGTATAAATCAGACTAACCAGTATAAACCCAGTCTAACCAATAGAAACCCAGTAGAAACCCAGTCTAACCAGTATAAACCCAGTCTAACCAATAGAAACCCAGTAGAAACCCAGTCTAACCAGTATAAACCCAGTCTAACCAGTATAAACCCAGTCTTACCAGTATAAACCCAGTCTAACTAGTCTAACCAGTATAAACCCAGTCTAACTAGTCTAACCAGTATAAATCAGTCTAACCAGTATAAACCCAGTCTAACCAGTATAAACCCAGTCTAACTAGTCTAAAAAGTATAAACCCAGTCTAACCAGTATAAACCCAGTCTAACCAGTCTAAACAGTATAAATCAGACTAACCAGTATAAACCCAGTCTAACCAATAGAAACCCAGTAGAAACCCAGTGTAACCAGTATAAACCCAGTCTAACCAGTAGAAACCCAGTAGAAACCCAGTCTAACCAGTATAAACCCAGTCTAACCAGTATAAACCCAGTCTAACCAGTCTAAACAGTATAAATCAGACTAACCAGTTAACCAGTTGGCGTTTCCAGGAATCTTCTTCCAGTAATCTCCTGCAGGGTTTCGGTCAGAGACGCCGTAACGTCGAGCCAAATCTCCGTTTACACACCGAACCCAAACTGTCCGACAACTGAGGACCAACTGACTCACTGCTAACCCTACACACACACAGACAAACAAGTATTACTGTAACACAAATACCGACAGACAAATATTATTTTAACACACACACAGACAAACAAGTATTACTGTAACACAAATACCGACAGACAAATATTATTTTTACACACTCACAGACAAACAAGTATTACTGTAACACAAATACTGACAGACAAATATTATTTTAACACACAAACAAATATTACTGTTACGTGCACAGAGACACACAAACATGACAGACAGGAGTGTACCTGGTACCAGCTCCCAGTCTGTCCCAACAGGCATCTCATCACTGAGTCCAGTTCTCACAAAGACGGTCCCTCTGTTGTCCACGGCCCAGAGGAGACGATCGTTAGGACTCGTCTGAACACTGACCAGCTGCACTCCTATTGGCTGCAGAGACATGATGATGTCACTTACTGTGTATGGATCCAGTGTGTTACCTGTCGTTCTATGTGGATCCAGTGTGTTACCTGTCGTTCTATGTGGATCCAGTGTGTTACCTGTGGTTCTATGTGGATCCAGTGTGTTACCTGTGGTTCTATGTGGATCCAGTGTGTTACCTGTGGTTCTATGCGGATCCAGTGTGTTACCTGTCGTTCTATGTGGATCCAGTGTGTTACCTGTGGTTCTATGTGGATCCAGTGTGTTACCTGTGGTTCTATGTGGATCCAGTGTGTTACCTGTTGTTCTATGTGGATCCAGTCTGTTACCTGTGGTTCTATGTGGATCCAGTGTGTTACCTGTGGTTCTATGTGGATCCAGTGTGTTACCTGTGGTTCTATGTGGATCCAGTGTGTTACCTGTGGTTCTATGTGGATCCAGTGTGTTACCTGTTGTTCTATGTGGATCCAGTGTGTTACCTGTGGATCCAGTGTGTTACCTGTTGTTCTATGTGGATCCAGTGTGTTACCTGTTGTTCTATGTGGATCCAGTGTGTTACCTGTTGTTCTATGTGGATCCAGTGTGTTACCTGTGGTTCTATGTGGATCCAGTGTGTTACCTGTTGTTCTATGTGGATCCAGTCTGTTACCTGTGGTTCTATGTGGATCCAGTGTGTTACCTGTTGTTCTATGTGGATCCAGTGTGTTACCTGTTGTTCTATGTGGATCCAGTGTGTTACCTGTGGTTCTATGTGGATCCAGTGTGTTACCTGTTGTTCTATGTGGATCCAGTGTGTTACCTGTGGTTCTATGTGGATCCAGTGTGTTACCTGTTGTTCTATGTGGATCCAGTGTGTTACCTGTTGTTCTATGTGGATCCAGTGTGTTACCTGTTGTTCTATGTGGATCCAGTGTGTTACCTGTTGTTCTATGTGGATCCAGTGTGTTACCTGTTGTTCTATGTGGATCCAGTGTGTTACCTGTGCAGGTGGTTCTATGTGGATCCAGGCTGGCAGCATCATGCTCGGGTTCAGTGGTTGAGTTCCAACTCTGAAGTAAACAACTCCAAGACTGTCGACAGCCCAGACATTCTGACTGCCGCAGCTTAGACTGACCAGACGAACATTTCCTGTAACACACAGGTGATAATTTAACTGAATTTCTCACAGCCTGTAAAACATTAAAGCCTCCTTAAGGAACACTGGAGCAACCTTAAGGACCTTCAGAACCTCCTGAAGGGTCAAGTTAAGTGTATAAGTAATGTTTGACTTTATCTCCCTCATGGCTCCTTGAATGGTCCCAGGAACCATTCAAGCCCTGTAATAATCACCTCAAGGTCCAATGGAACCTCATTGACAGGGGAATTGCCTAAAAGAGAAATTAAACAATGCCAACTGTACAATCCCCCCCCCCCCCACATAAATACTCACAGGAGTCAGGTGAGTTTCCACTCTGACTCATTAATCAGCCTTCGACTTAAAAATAGTAAGAGCTCATGTAAAAGACTCACTCTGAGTCTCACACACAAAAAACACTTCTGCTCATTATTTAACATCCACCTGCCCCGGACTCTGAATATTTATCTTCTAATCTGAGTTAATTCCGAGCACAGATAAAGTTGTTCAAGACTCAACATAAAAAACAAAACAAGTCACTGCTTTCATCACACTTTTGATCTTGCTTGACTGTTTGAATTCATCCTAATCAACAACACTGAATCTCAACAAAAGCTGTGTCAGAAAACACTGTGACCAACGTCAAGGAAAGAATTTACTGTTTGACTGAACAGCAGCTTCACTGTGGATGACATTCGACACTGTAGTGAACTATAGCTCTGTGGTTTTGTTCACAAACTAAACAGACGTCAGCTAGACAGGAAGTGGCATTCCACTAATCTACATGATTTTCACCACTTCTGCAAAGATCTAATGATGTTGAAGAAAGTTCAGTGACTCCAGAACCTTCATTATTGATCATTAAAAGAAAAAAATATCTGGTTGGTCTTCATCACTCTCAGCAGGAATTCATGAGCTTCTTCACTAATGAAATTAAAACCATGAGAGAAAATATTCGTCAGCTGCTTTCTCAGAACAACACAGATATAGAAACCTTAGAACCAGTTTTTGAACCAGATTTACTTCACTGGACTCTTCTTCTTAACATCAACATTTGCATCAACTTTTGCATCCTGATCCAGATGTTTTATCTTTAATTATCAGTTAAATATGAAATCAGGTCAGTTCTTGCTAAAAGGCTATGTATCGCAAGCTCTACCCAGATGTTTTAACCATAGACTCAAACCAGAACCTTGTTATACATTGACATTTCTTCTTTCATACTTGACGTGTGACTAAACTAGTTCAGCTTGTAAAGCTAACATGTTGCTACTGTTATATACACACTGGTCCTGAACACAGTCTCAGACTTAGCTAGCTTAGCTTGTAAACAGACACAGACATGTGGTCTCAGATAGTGAGAAGGGCAGAGGACCTAAAAACAGATCTGACCTATTAGTCAGGTTACAGTATGACGTACATGACACACACACACACACACACACACACACACACACACACACACACACACACACACACACACACACACACACACACACACACACACACACACACACACACACACACACACACACATCGGCCTTTGAGTTAGAAACCTTTTACACAACGTTGACACAGAAAACAGCTGAGTGTGAGTGTGTTTATATGTATATGTATATATACATATATATATATATAGCTTTTGTGTGTGTGTTTGCTTGTTTGTGTGTGAGTGTCTGGGTGTGTCTGTGTTTGTCTGTGTATACCAAGCTGACTCAGGTCCAGTGTGGTCCAGTTCAGTCCTGTGGGACAGGACTGAGACAGTGTACGAATTCTAACTCGACCATGAGTGTCCAAACCCCAAAGAGCATCAGGACAGGCAGAGAGGTGAGTCAGCTCCATCTGAGAACATAAGCAGAACATCCAGAACATCAGGAGGACAATAGGGGAACATCGGGAATACATCACGCAAACATCAGAGGAACATCAGGAGAATGAGTCAGAAGGAGGCGACAGGTGCTTTTTTTACCTCAGGTGAGAGGGGGACAGACGAGGGACGTAGCTCTCCATCCTGATCCCAAACACAGAAAAGATCCTTCCTGCTCTGAGCCAACCACAGCAGAGCACCTGGAACACAGGAGACCAGGGTCAGGTGTGTTCATGAGAGGGTGCGGAGACTCAGGTCCAGGTGTTACCTTCTCTGTGAGGCACCACTGAACATGTGATGAAGCTCCACCTGGTTGTCGACACGGTTCCTCTGGGAACAACGTTCTGCCAGAAGGTTCCTGAAGTAACCATACATAGAGAGAAGCTGGGACATTGAGTCTATTGTAAACTCTGCTGGATTCTACTGTTAACTCTACTGACCTACAAGGCTGCCGCGGGCCAGGTGCAGCTGGTTCCGTCCTGATGCGACCCAGACTCCGCCAGTGTTGGCGCTAACCAGGCTCGGCTGACACTGAGAGTACTGAGACAGAAACGCCACCACCCGCTCCACAGGGGCCCTGGTTACCGTGGCAACACTCTGCGTCGCCTGCAACAGCGTCTGGAACAGACTTCCCTGATCGAACACGACGTAGTCCGAAATACTGATCTTAAAGAGAGATAGACAGGAAGTGAGATGATCAGGAAGTGAGATGATCAGGAAGTGAGATGATCAGGATATGAGAAAAGACCTGTCTCTACCTGCCACCAGTGGTCGTCTTCTCCCTGTGGTTTGGATGAACAGATTCCTGTCCTGAACCAGAGGCTGCCACTGGCGTCCAGAGCCCAGGACGTTCCCCCGTCTCCCAGGGTCACGCACATCAGGTCCAGACCCTGAGCCTCACTGATATACACACACACGCACACAATAGTATTACAGTAGTGGTATTACAGTAGTGGCATTACAGTAGTACTACAGTAGCAGTATTACCTGACAGTGTCATACTTCCAGCCCTCCCCCTCGCTGCAGTAGCTGTTCAGTCCTTCTCTGTAGAACAAAGCCTTGTGTTCGCTCAGAGCCCAGACCACGCCCTCTCTAACACACACCTGGCTGAACACACAGGGGGCGTCGACCTTCACCGAGCGAGCACACGGACGCTCCACGCTCAGACCTGACAGACACACAACAGTTACTGTGGCAACAGCACACAACAGCTCCTCCTTAAACACCCCACATCCTGCTACAGGATGTCTGATGGGATTCATTCTAGGTCTCCTCCTACAAAGTGATCAAGAGAAAATCCAGAAGATCCAGAGGAAGTCAAGAAGGATCTAGAGGAAGTACAGAAGTATCCAGAAGAAGCCAAGTTGGATCTTGAGGAAGACAAGAAGGATCTGAAGGAAGTGCAGAAGGATCCAGAGGAAAACCAGAAGTATCCAACGTGATCAAGAGGAAATCCAAAAGATCACGAGAAAACCCAAGAGGATACAAATGTTGTCCAGGGGAAGTCAAGAAGGATCTAGAGGCAGTACAGAGGGATCCAGAGGAAATTCAGAAGTTCCTGATGAAGTCTGGAGGGATCCAGAGGAGGCCCAGAAGAAACCATAGGAACTGAAGAAGGATCCAGGGGGATCCAGAGAGAGTTCAGAAGTGTCTGAACCTTCCTCACATCATCACAGGAAACATCATGTTTTAATCCATCTTCTTCTGCTGCGGTTTAACATCAGCGACTGGAGGAGCAGCTCCACCTGCTGTTCATCAGCAGTGGAGGAAGAAACAAGTCATTTGACAGGTTTAATAATTTTTCAGGAAATGTTCCCTGCTGGTAACACTGTTAAATCACAGCTGTAGGAGGAAATCATTCAGGTCAGATGAGCTCAGCCTCTATTGGACAAATAAATGAGCCCTTCATATTGTCTTGTGTTTTTCTGAATGTAACTCGACATAATTCTCGGCCAATAACAACCCTCCCCCTGTAATGATGCCTGTGACAGGTTCCACCTGAATAAAAAAAGAAAAGATTTTCTGACATAATTTCATTGATGTAGATTTCAGCTTGGGTTCAAACTGTGGGTTGATCTTTTATTTAAATCTTTAAATCTTTTCTTGTCTGTTTCTTCAAAGTGTGATTCAATGAAACAGTCAGGGATCACCTTAGTAAGTAAGACAGGTGGTTACCTGTCTGCAGGTAGAGGTCGCCGTTGGTCCTGATGATCCAGGCGGAGTCGTCACTCAGAGCGACAAATGCTGTTTGCTCCACAGCTTTGTACCAGTGACGTTTTCCTTTAACTGACACTTTTGCACAAGCAAAAGCTGTCATGCTCTTCTGCTCCACCTTCCACAGCAGATTACCTGATGGAGTTTGCAACAATTAACATATAGCTCATGCTACATACACCTGCACAGCTTGCTGCCTGCTTCAACAACTCAGCTGGTGACAGGGAGCTGCTGATGCTAACATGCAACATGATGGTGAACAGCTTCATTACAAACTACTGTTTTCACCAGATGAACAGATGATGTCAGCAGCTCACCTGAAGGTGATAACGCCACCTGGTGGACGTTGTCTTCGAAGCGCTGCCAGTTGAGTCCATTTTCAGGCAAGGTGCTGCAGAACAGTCCTCCTTTGAAGTCCAGACACCACACATACCTGAGACACACAGTTACCTGTAAGACACCTGCTGAACTCTTGTGAGTCACATGACACCAGTCACACCATGGTCACTGACTCACCTGTCTGTCACCTGCAGGCTCAGTATTCCACACCCTGGTCCTAAGTATCCCATCCAGCTTTCTGCCAACTAGAAAAATAAAAGTTAAAACATTAAATCCAGCTGTTAGACTTGTCAAGTCCAGATTTGTCTCACCTGGTCAGATTTGTGTCCGTCTCTGTCCTGAGCATCCCGGTCCGCCTTGCTGTCACTACTCTTCTCCATCTGAATGGATGAACAGGTGAGGACTTCTCCTCTGCTGCCAGCTGCAGGCAGAGTGTGACAGTAGATGTCTCCCTCTTCATCACTGGACAAACTGGGCTCTCTGTCCAGAGTGGACACAGTGGAGTAGAACATCTGGTCTGCCAAGCCAGCAGGGGGCATCAAGTTGCCCACCTTTACACAAACACAAAGGAAATACTATATTTCATGAAGGAGGGATTTACTTCTGTCAGCATTAGTCCAAAACATACTCTGACAGGTCCAGCAGAATAAAGACCAGACAAGTCTAGCACTATGTGTAAAGACAGGTCCAGGACTATGAGAATAAGACAAGTCCAGGATTGTGAGGACCAGGCAGGTGTATCATTAATTCCACCACCAACACACCTCATCATCATCCTCCTCCTCAGGTCCAATCAGAGGGCTCAGATACTCATCATCTTGCTCCTCCAATGGCTGCTGCTCTTGTCCATCCTCTTCTTCAGGGTTTTGCATATAGGAAAAGGTGCACTCCAGCAATAGATCCACATCTGGTGTTGGAGGGATGACCTCGGCTTCTGAGGCCTTTCCTGTTACCATCTGCTTCTCTGGACTCTGAAGGAGGAGGGATCCTGGAGGGAGGATGGAGCTGGGAGAAGAAAACAATAATGAGACAGATGGGTCGACAGGAGACATTATGTTATAGTCTGCTGGCTTTCAACTAACCAAGAGTCCATCTTCTCTCCCTCCTTTAAACCTCCATCTGAATGTACTCCTCCCTCCTCTTGTGAGTCCTGGTCCAGCCACATGAGGGAGGCTCGGTCACTCAGAGGAGTTCCACTTCCTCCATCACTACAGCTGCTGTCTTGGACTACAAACATGGAGTCTGAGCAGCTGCTCTCAGAGAGACGGTTCCCACTGCTACTGTCTAAGGACGGACAGCGAGACAGGTAGACAAGTCAGGTATAAAGTCTGTCTGCCTGTCCCCCTCTTTCTCTCGCTCTCTGTCTGTCCTCTAGTCTTATTTCTTACCTTGCCTTCTCTTTTTCTTCTTCACTCTTACAGCTTTCACCACCAGCTCCTGCTGCATCTCTTCCTGACCCAGGGGGGCACTGTAGCATCTGGCGCTGACCTCACGGGAGCTCAAGGTATTTGAGGTACTGCAACTACTAGAGCTGCCAGTTAGCAAACAGGACTGTCTACAAAGCTGCTCCATCACCTGCACCAACATGGAGCCAGTCATTAACAGAACCAGTTAGTAACATTACCAGTTAACCAATCAGTAAGTTAACCAGTTAAATAGTCTAGTGGATTATTGGTCAGTTACCTCCTGCTGTTCCAGCTGCTCCTGCGCCTCCGTCACTTCCTCCTCCTCCTCTCTCACCGAGTCCCCCCCCCCTCCCTCCTGTCTAGCCCCACCCTCTGTGATGATGGCAATGGTTCTGATTGGTTGAGCTGTTTCCACTGACCCAGTTTGTGGAAGCATGCTGGGCATCGTCAAAGGCGAGGACAAACGGATGGAGAGCTCAGACACTAAAGAATTTAATCAAACGGGTACAAAAAATGTTGTTACCCCGTCAGCAGCAGTATCAACGGTAGCAGTAATAGAAGTATCACTCACAGCTGGAGGGCAGTCCCTCGGGGCTGTTGGACAATCGGATGACGTCTCTGTCTCCTTTCAGGATGAAGATCTCATTCTCACAACAGGACACTGATACGATGTCTCCACTGCTCTCCAAAGCTCCGATGATCACCTGAACACATCAGATATGAAACTGATATCAAATATCAACACATCATCAATCACAAATGGTCCGATCACAAATGGGCAGCTCTGCCCATTTGAGCAAAAATGAGCAAAAAAGTCTGTTGATGAGCTAAAGAGTCTGTTGATGAGTTTAAGAGTCTGTTGACAAGCTAAAGAGTCTGTTGATGAGCTTAAGAGTCAGCTGACGAGCTAAAGAGTCTGTTGACAAGCTAAAGAGTTAACTGACGAGCTGAAGAGACTGTTGATGAGCTAAAGAGTCTGTTGACGAACTAAAGAGTCAGCTGATGAGCTGAGGTTGTCTGTTGTTGAGCTAGTCTGTTGACAAACTGAAGAATCTATTGACTAGCTATAGAGTCTTGATTAGAAGCAGTAGCACCTCGCTGACAAAGTCCAAGACGTAGACGCTGTACTCGTTCCAGCTCAGGATCCAGTCCTTTCTGAGGAAACAGCTGAGCACCCCGAGCTGTCTGTCTGCTGGACGATACGCTCCAACTGGACCAGGACGAGGAAACAACTGAAACTGAGGAATCTGACAGACAGACAGGAGAGATAGAGAGAGACACGCAGACAGCAGAGAGAGAAAGACAAACAGACAGAGACACAGACGGACAGGATAGAGAGACAAACAGCAGAGAGAGAAAGACAGACAGACAGAATCAAAGAGACAGACACACAGACTGAATTGAACAATCGTTGTATTTCTATATTTCTTTCATCCACAGTGAATCATATATGTGCAGTTTCAACAGAAACAGAAGTACACATATGTTGTCAGTATACCTGTGTGTTGAAAAGAGGTTTGAGCTGTCGTGTGTCCTCCACCTGTCCTGTGATGTCACACCTCCACAGTCTGAGTCCAGGTCGAGCAGCAAACACCTGAAGGTCGCTCTGTTTACAAAGAGCGGGCAGGAAGCAGGCACCGAACCTGCCACTGCTGCAACACACACACACACACACACATTTCAACCCGCACATATACTGTATCAATAGACACACGTCAACATGCACACTGATGTCATAAAATACACATGTCAACACGTATGTAAAATGCGCACATCACAACACACATGTCAACAAAGACACTGACTCCACTGCTCACTTTTCTCTCTCCCGCACGCTCGCTCTCTCTCCCTCACTGATACACTAACACACACACACAGTGTGATTGGACACGTGTGTAAACTCAGACTGAACAGCAGAATTTGTATGGAGAGCGTTCTTTTTTCACAATTTGTCTGGCAGCGCACAGCGTGAATGTTAGAGACCCTGGGTCAACACGCACACACATGTTAACACGTATGCCAACACAGACCAACAACACAGACCAGAAATTCATTATCTGCCTGAGAGACTTAATTTACCCTCCAACTGGACTTCAACACTCACGCTGGTTTTGTTACATTATGTGTGTTGTATGACCTACGCATAAGACATGAATGTTGTATGATATACACATTGAATGATGTGCGATGTATGACATACATGTTCTATGATATGTGTGTTGTATTTTACATGTATGCAGTGTGTTGTACCTCTTGCGGGGTTTAGAGCCCAGCTGCTGGACATCCTGTGTCTGTGTACAGTAGAGCAGAGATCTGTGCTGCGTTGACACCATCAGCACCTGCTGACTGTACGCCACCTGAACTACACCTGAGGATTCCTCCAACAGCAGTACAGGTTTACACAGCCCCTACACACACACACACACACACACACACACACACACACACACACACACACACACACACACACACACACACACGTTAGAAATATACAACACGTTAGAACATGTATAATGTATATATCCAGACCAGTATTGGTATTTCTAATTTATAATAATGTAATTGTATGATGATGTCATTGTGTCATTTGTACCATATGATGACATCAATAATTGGTTAATCTAAATAAACTGTATGCTGTGTCTCTAATCGAATTGGTCACAAAGGTTAGTGCATTACTAGACTATATGACCTCATAGTGATGTCATGATTACATAATTTCTCCCAGGTGACCATGTACAGTGTAGTGTGGACACTAGTGTGTTGAGGTGGCTTCACCTGGTCCAGGTCCAGAGCTGAAAAGACGACTCGTCCTTTATCATCTCCCGAGAACAGTTTCATCCCATTGGTGCTCCAGGCCAGTGATGTCACTGAACCTTTGTGAAGCCCAACCACATCGAAACGCCTCAACTGCACACAGACAGGCAGAGAGAGAGACAGGTTACACCTGCACACAAAGAGAGAAAGACAGGTTACACCTGTCTATGCTATTCTGGATTTTTTTTTTTAAACTGATATTTTCCCTCCAGAGCAAAACAAATACTCAAACAGGCATGTCAGGCCCATAGGGGGCGATAAAGTCGAAACCAATGATCTGTCGAAAACCAGAGAAGAAGCTGTGGGCTGAGTGATATACACTCACCAGCCACTTTATTAGGTACACCTTTTCAATTGTTTGTTAACACAAAGAGCTAATTGGCCAATCACAAGGCAGCAACTCAGTGCATTTAGGCTACTAGACATGGTGAAGACGACTTGCTGAAGTTCAAACCGAGCATCAGAATGGGGAAGAAAGTGGAGTTAAGAGACTTTGAACGTGGCATGGTTGTTGGTGCCAGACGAGCTGGTCTGAGTATTTCAAAAACTGCCGATCTACTGTGATTTTCATTCACAACCATCTCTAGGGTTCACAGAGAATAGTCCGAAGAAGAGTAAATATCCAGTTAGCTGCAGTTGTGTGGATGAAGATGTCTTGTTGAGGTCAGAGGTCAGAGGAGGATGGGCAGAGTGGTTGGAGATGATAGAAAGGAAACAGTAACTCAAATAACCACTCGTTACAACCAAGGTCTGCAGAATACCATCTCTGAACGCACAACACGTGGAGCCTTGGAGCAGATGGGCTACAGCAGCAGAAGACCACACCGGGTGCCACTCCTGTCAGCTGAGAACAACTGAGGCAACAGTTCACATATATGTGTGTGGACAAGAAGCCGGGCCTGAAACACACCTGTGGATCTTCTCACCTGTTTGTTGCGACCAGGAAGTGGAGACACCAGCTGGAAGACCGACACCCGACCAGAAGCTGTTCCTACAGCAACTAGATCATCAAAACAGCTGAGCAGCTTTACGGCTGTGATCGCATCACACTTTCCCTGCAGCACACACAAATAAACACATGTTGGACACATGTTAAACACATGTTAAACACACACTAGAGCTGCTACAATAAGCACGAATGAGAAAAGAGTAGATAAGAAAAGATCTGACCTCCAGACTGTACTTGTTCATGTGTGCGAGGCGGCGACAGTACAGATACAACATGCCAATACTGCTGCCCACCGCCAGGAAGTCACTGCTGCTGTCCACAGCCGTCAGGTAGACAAGCACAGACCTGAACCCCCGCTGCACCTGAGGAGCGATAGAAACCTTCATCACCATAACCATCACTGTCATTGTCGTCATCATCATCACCGTCATCATCATCATCATCTCTATCATCATTAACATTACCATCACTGTCATCATCATCATCACCACATCAGTCTGTCTCTCTCTCTCCCTCTGTCTGTCTGTCTGTCCCTCTCTCTCCCTCTGTCTGTCTGTCTGTCTGTCTATCTGTCTGTCTCTCTCTCTCTCTCCCTCTGTCTGTCTGTCTATCTGTCTCTCTCCCTCTGTCTGTCTGTCTGTCTCTCTCTCTCTCTGTCTGTCTTTTTCTCTCTATTTCTGTCCCTCTCTCTCTCCCTCTGTCTGTCTGTTTGTCTCTCTCTCTCTTACTGTCTGTTGGTCTCTCTCTCTCTCTCTGTCCCTCTCTCTGTCTGTCTGATGCTCTCTCTGTCCCTCTCTCTCTCCCTGTCTGTCTGTCTGTCTCTCTCTGTCTGTCTGTGGGCCTTCATGTACAGGTTCTGTTCTGAAATGTTGTTAACAGCTGGTCTGGGCTTTAGCCTGGTTTGGACTGGTTCATTACCTTGGCTGGGATGGCGTTCAGCAGGTGGTAGAGCGGGCAGAACTCTCTCAGGACGGACTGCTGGGTCGGCTGAGACGCCATGTTTCTGCTCAAATGGACTCACACTGGTCCTGAAAGTCAGTTCAAAACTCAAATTTAAAAGCACATCAAATAACTGAAAACCAGCATCAGGAGAACCTCACCATCTGCAGCCATGACAGAGCTCTGCACCAAACCCTCTTAGAAAAAACTAACATTTTAATGTTCACTTACAAAAGCAAATTTAAACAGAACATCATAGAGATTCACCCAGATCTGCAATGACGGAGTGTAAACAGCTGAAACCACATTGAAAGCACATTCTTTATGTTTCACACAGAGAGGAAGTGACAGTGAGATAAAGGAGCTCTGCACCAAACGACAGAAACAGTCCACTGTTCCATCGACACACGACACATGATAAAGTCGTGTGGATTCACTTCATTAACACAATTCAACAATTCACACCAGCCCAAGTTCAGGTGTTAAGAAATATTACTGGGTTATTCTCCCGATACAGGCAGAGGGCGGTGACGACTGAAACTTAACACCAATTAAACGTTGTTTGGTTGATCACACATGCGCCGAATTATACAGAATTATTCAAAAGACCGTGACATCTCTTCAGTCAAAGATGTAAAACACAATGTGTCAGACAAACTGAAGATAATTATAAATTAGCATCTTACTAATGGAGTCTGGTGTGACGATGTCTGACGAAGATGCCGGACTCACGTTAACATGAGACTGTTGTAAACAGCTGAGCTCACAAACACACAAACAAACAAACAAACATCATCATGCTGTTTACCGAGCTAGCTTCACTAACAGAGCCCAGGCTAGCTAGCATCAAGTGAGAGCAGCTAATGCTAACGCAGCGTTAGCATCAGGAAGAAGCGTCTTACTGAGACTGATTCCAGATGTTGTTGCAGGTGTTTGTTCCACAGCTGGATGTTAAACCGGTGACATGAGGCGGACTGACACCGTCAACAAACTGCGCCGCTCATCGGCGACACGGAGGATTACACCTTCACCTCTGACTGATTTGATGTTTTCATGATTTTTTATTTTCTGATTCATCAATAACAAATCAATGACCGGAAGCGGAACTCAGCGACTGCTGCTTAGAAAACCTGGAGGCGGGACTCTCCTTCCATTTCACTGTGTTTCTCTTGTTTTTAATGTGACAACAACATTTAATGACTCATTGAAACAAACACACGCTTTTGTTTTTTCATTATGTTTCATACGAGTAGAAAAACGTTTGGATATAGTTACAACGAAACATGTAAAATACACATTTATTCAACGATTCACCGGTTTCATGTTAAAATGGTGAATCCAGTCCCTGAGTCCGCTCCGTAAATTCAGAGTGTCTGCTCCGGCTGTGGGCTAAGCTAGGCTAGTTCAAAAGTCCCCGCTAACCGCGACCTGCTCCCGGTGTCGCCGCTGCCGGTAAAGACGCCCATCATCCCCGCGGAGCGTTTTCTCCACCCGAACTCACCGACTTCATTCCACCGCGTTTGACATTCGGATGATTGGAGCTACCGACTGGCCCCCAGTCTGAGCTAAGCTAGCTGTTAGCCTCGCAGCCAAAATGGCGGACAAGGAGGATGAGAGCAGACCGATCAGAACAATGAGAGCCGCAGAACCGCCGGGGAACGCGGCTCATACCCCCGTCACTCAGGTCAGTCAGTCCGGTGAACTCAACGGTCTTTCCGCGGGCAGTTCACAGACCGTATCCGGTGTTGGGAGCGGTCCGTCCGGGCAGAGTTTACCGTCAGGGTCCGGAGCTCAGCAGGGGGACTTCTTACAGAAATGCCCGGAGGAACAGAGCATCCTGGTGGGCACAGAACTTACGGGCCAGGGTCCGGACCTGGTCAACACCACGATCATCTACGTGCAGCCGGACGGCAGCCTGGTGGAGGGCTCCGGGCTGACGGCCGAGGAGCAGCAGTTTCTGCTGGAGCAACTCGCCAAGCAGCAGCTCGTTCAGGTCCCGGACACCGAGGCTGCACAGCTGCTCCAGCAGAGCCAGCTGCTCAGAACCACCCCGGTCCACAATGCGACCCTGGATCCGAGTCAGCTGCAGCAGGTCATCAACCAGGTCACCAAGTCCAAGCAGCAGGTCCAGGTTCCCCTGCAGGTTCCTCAGGTGAACGTCCAGACCACAACCCAGAACAATGCCTCCCAGCAGCTGAAGAGCGTCGCCCAGCAGGTGGCCATGCACACAAGTGGCTCAGTCCAGGTGGTCCAGAAGAAGGTGGGTCACACATGGAGCCACATCTGGCTCAGACAGATCCACGGGTTCAGGTCTACTCACCTGTCTGTCACAGCACAAGTCCATCAATGTTCACTCAAAGGTTCTCAAACAAGGATCTGGATCCCAAAGGGGTCTGAGGATAAATGTGAGCGATCAGGGGATGACAGACAGGTGCACAGACCTGCTATCTGCTCGATGACGATTTTGTGCAGGTTATTAAACAAAATATCACCTCCACCACCAAGAGGTTTCATCAGCGATTATTAGCAGGATTAATCCTAATAACAAAAATTGTCACTGTCAATTAATCTTCAGTTTCTCAATAATGTAAAATATTGATACATACACTGGTCTACTGACTTAGGTGAGTCATGACCACACTGTTTCACATCCAGATGTTCTGCTGAGGACAGTGTCAGGTGATGTAAACATGATCACATGATCTCTGCAGCAGAGTTCATACGTCACTGCCTGTCTCTGTCTGCTGCACCCGGCTCCTCCACCTCTCACCTGAAGAACGAGGAGGATTTGATGCTCTTGTAAAGGGTTAGGGTTAGAGTCTGTGCAGAAAACCTGCTGCTGTGTGGTTCAGGTGTGAAACACAGCAGCAGGTCATGTGTGAAAACAGTTCAGGTGTCTCCAGGTGTTTCCAGATGTTTGCTGGTTAATATTCAGTCAGAGTTAAAACCTTGAGGTTAAATCAAACTGTTTTTATTCAACTCAAATACTCTTGACATGGAATTGACTTTTCTATTGATTATAACTGATCATTCAGTGAATATCTGTGATCAATGATATATCTCAGTTGTTCCACAGTGTCGACGTGAGAATCTTTCTGAGACTAAGCAGCTTCTGGTTTTCTGTCCTTTCAGTCGGAGCCCGTCACTATTCAGATCAAGGTTCCTCCCAAACAGGAAGTGAAGTACAGCTCCACCCTGCAGCAGAAAACTGTATCTGTCAATCATCCGCAGGTGAAGCTGTCAGCCAATGGCAGCGTGAGCAGTGCTCAGATCATCCACATCCAGCCTGTGGTTGGTCAGGAGGGTCAGCAGTTCTTCCTGCAGCAGAGTCCAGGGGACCCGCCCATCCAGCTGCTGCTACAAAGCCCTGCCCCCGTTGTTGGATCTCTTCTCCCATTGGTCCATAAGTTGACGGCCCAGACGACATCAACAGCCACTGTCTCTGGTTCGAGTCAGAAATCAGCAGCCCCCCCCACTTCCTTTAGGACCGTGGCCACCTCCATTGATAAGACCCCACCAAATTCTAGTACTGTAAGCATCCCACAAATCAAACCCACTAACGGAACGACAACAGCCGCCAGGAAGAATCTCGTCAAACCACCTGCTGTCCTGACGACCATCACACCGGCCCTATCTGCCACTGTGACCTCACCTCCACTGCCCCCTATGATCCCGGCAGTGAAGGACAGAGAAAAAGACAAACAGAAGAAGAGGGTAAAGAAGAGGGAGAAGAAGGTGGCGAAGGTCCAGACTAGATCTGGTCGGGTCTCCAGACCACCAAAGTACAAAGCCAAAGATTACAAGTTCATAAAGACAGAGGACCTTGCTGACAGCCACCAGTCCGACTCTGACGACTACTCTGAAATGAGCATGGAGGAGGAGGAGGAGGGGGAGGGCGGAAGGAAGGATGGCCCCACCCCTGGTGCCTCCAACTCCCTCACCTACAGCCACAAGTCCCGGTCCCATCACTGCCAGACCTGCGATAAGGCCTACATCGGTCCTGGAGGCCTGAACCGGCACTATAAACTAAACCCGACCCATGGAGACCCTGAACCCCCTGGCAACCAGCCTAGCAACACACCATGTCCAGTCAGAGAGGTCAGCCATTCACAAGAGACAACTGTCACAGAGGAGAAGACGGAGGACACACCTGCTGCCATGGCAACAAACAGAGTAATATTAATAGTAGTTATATAGTAGTAGTAATAGTTATATAAGTAATTAACTTCCACACACACATACACAGTGTGATTGGACACATGTATAACTCAGTCTGTATAAAAACAACAGAATTTGTAAACTTAGTAAATGTATGTGGAGCTGGAGGAGATGCTGTTGTTCAGTTTGATGATGCTCAGTGTGAATGATAGAGACACAGAGGAGCAGTAAATGACTGACAGTGATTAGAAAGTAAAAAGTAAGTGAGTGAAAACCTGTATGAAAAGACCCAAAATGAAGTCAGTGGACTTGGAGCTGTGCAATGCTTCCTGAGAGTCTTCCCCGGTTACCCACCATTTACCTTCACAGCCCTAAATCTGATGTAGTTATATATGTTATATAATCTGATATAATTTGGATAATCTTTATAAACAATAACCACGGGTCACATCATCTGTTTCATTCTTAATGTTGTGTATGTCACAGGTGTGTGTGTGTCTGGTGTTATTTCATGGTTAGTTATACAGGTCAATCGTACGAGTTAGTTAAGTGCTGCTGTACTTTCTGTCTGTGTTCAGGTGGAGGGAGGACCAGCAGCAGCTGTGGGACTCAGGGGCCTCCATCATCGAGGCCCCGGCCGACCCAGGGGCCGAGGGAGGGGCAGAGGGAGGGGCCGATCACTGGCACCACCTCCTAAAGTGAGTTCGCGTCAACCTGGTGAATCACACCTGTATAGATCCAGAACCACAGACCTGCAGTAATAATCATTTAATCTGATTGGTTAATTCTCTCAGGTGACAGTAGGCCTTGTCAGTAGGCGTGGTCGACGTGGACGACCTCCAAAGCTTAGTGTTACCATGGTAACGTCAGAGCAGCAGGCGGAGGGTAGACGAGACCGACTTCAGGAGGTAAGAGGAAGAGAGTGAAGACACAGACTTTAAATGAATGTCTTATTTTACATGTATAATGTAATGATCAATACATTCAGGTGTGTGATTTGTTTCCATGACAATGGTGTGTTATTTACAGCTGGTGGCGGAGTGTGAGGACGAGGAGCTGATGGACATCGTTCTTCCTCGTTTGACCAAAGTATTGAGTCTGTGGGAGCTGCTGTTGGCAAAGGTACATGCTAATAATACACTCATACACAGTAAAGCGTCAAATAGGTGGGTGTTCCCTGTTCTTTGTTGTGTCGGAGTTTGTCTCTGTTCTGCTGTAACGTGCTGCAGGAACCTGGTTTATATCCGGATCCTGAGTCCAGGTCTGACTTTAATGGTCTTGTGTCCTCTGTAGGTGGAGCGTGGTGGTCCTTCTCAAACGCGGTTTCCAGACGTTTACCGTGAGTACGAGTCTCTGCAAGTTCAGGTGAAACAGGCCGCTCAGGATTATATCATCAGTCCACAAGGAGGAGCAACGCCACTTGAGGTCAGGAACATCGAGGTGAGAGTTTCTACTGCGATCTGTTGTGATCTGTTGTGATCTACTGTGGGTGTGTCTGAACTGGACTGCGTGATTCAGGTTGCCAGGTCTCTAGGGATCCTTGATGAGGTGAACAAGATGAGGGTGGTTCCTGGGGCATCTCCCAGTCCCAGTCTGACCAGTAAGAATGTTCGCTACATGGAGGTAAACAAGCTGTTGGTGACAGGGTTCAGTTTTAGTCTGGATCTAGATACAGTCTGTTTTACTGTAGAACCTATGGCCGGTGATGGGTATCCCTGATTTAATCCTAATATGTTTCCCAGAATTCTAAGATGCTACCACCGTCAAAGAGATTCAAGATGGAGAACAGCGTTCCAGTTCACCAGAATGGAATAGAGACGCACAGAACAGGTACAGATACTACATCTGCTGCCCCCTACCGGACTGGGTTTGTTTCTAACTTTTCAATTTTTTCTTCAAGGTGGAACAACAGTTGCCCCTGTGACCCCTGTCACCTCCTCCCAGGACTCCAGCTTGGTCTCCTTGTCTCCTCTGGTGGTTTCAGATGGATCCAAACTGTTGACCACCAGCGCTGACTTCAGGTGAGCTGACCCAGGTGATCACATGGAGACATGTTGGTAATATAATATAACATATTGAGCTAGAATCTTCCAAAACTCAACAAACAACAATTCCCTACCATTCATTTGGGAGAGAGGAATGAAATAGTGGGTTGTTTCAACATTAACCGAAAAGGTCTGGATACGGGCTCACTTCAAATTTAGAGGTAGCTTTGGTTCGGGGTTTTCTTAAACAAATGTGTATTTGTTTGTTGGGTGCATTTTGTATTTGCAAAACAAAATTAATAAGCGTGTTAATGGTGTTTTGTCATTTCAAACCACAGTGTTTGCAAATTTATAAAAGATTTTGTTTGTTGAGTTTTGGCAAGATCCTAGCTCCATAGTTTCACACCTGGACCAGGTTTACAGAGCTAATCTGATCTGAAGTGGGAATGTGTTGGGGGGTTGCAGCTCTTCTGGCTCCACCTCTGCTCAGACGCCCGCAACCAAGGCTCCACCCCCTGACACACCTATGGTGGTGACTCCAGGCGACCAGGGGGAGGGGCCTCTGCAGACTCACATCCAAGTGGAATCTCTGCCAGCGAGCCAAGACCAGGCCCTGAGTACATCTGACATCGCAGCCCAGATGAAGGAGCTGGAGGAAGCTCTGGGTTCAAGTCCCGAAACGGACACAAAACCATTGGAGTCTGACTCTGTCCAGACACTTGGGTCTACCTCAATTCAGACAACCGAGTCCGTCACAATCCAGACCCTTGAGTCCAGCACAGTCCAGACACAGGCATCCAATCAGCTCCAGCAGGGGCACTCTTTTCAGTCCAGCACCACCGAGGCATTTGAGGCCAAAGAACTGAAAGAGGGACAGGAGATCTACATTGAGACAGAGGGCCTAACAGTCCAACTTGCAGAACCCGGATCAGACCGGATCGTCATTGTCAATGGGCCAGATGGGACCACTATGCATATCCAGACTCCAGAGGGCGTCCCCCTGGAGGCTGTCCAGGCCCTGCTGGGAATCGAGGCATCAGATGGAACTAAACCCTGAAGAGAATCTAGAATGATCCGAACTGAGCACAGTCCAGATTTTTAAGGTGGTTTGAGCTTGTAAGTGCTGCAGCTGTGAGTCACACAGGTGAAGCAAACCTGGACCATCAACCCCCCCAGCTGTTTGTGGTTTCAGGTGTTGCTTTGCACATGAGGATGAACTGTTCCTTTGTCATCACACCTGCATCTGTTCTCGTCAGATGAGACATCTCATCTCAATGCCGTCAATCAACAAGTGTTGATCATTAAGTTCTGACGGATCAAACATCAGTGACCGCATCATTTCCTGTATTTGTGATGGAGCTGATAAAACTGTGGCATGAAACCTCTGAGCTGCTGTACTCATCTCAGTTCATTCAGTTCTCATCTCACTTGATGATGTCATTGTTGCTCGACAGAAGGCTGCTGGTTTTTAGATATGAATTGATTGTAAATTTGTTAACTTTTGTTTTCTGTGTTTGGTTGATGTAAAATAGAAAATGATTGTTTATATGTAGATAAATACAAAAGTTTTAAAAAGTTGCACTTTTTTTTATTACTTTTTATAACTTCACAAACATTTTCCTAACTTCAACTGAAAGTTAGACAGACTGAAAACAGTTTGGAGGAAATCAAATTATTGATTTGTCACATTGATCATTAAACTCATTTCTTGTTCCTCCAATAAACTGATCGAGTGTTCGATGATTTCCCTTGATGAAGGTCAGAGCGTCTTCATGACTTCATTGTGGATGAATCTTCATGGTGACACTTAATTATTGATTATTTATCCTGAGTTTTAGTGTTTGTATGATGGGTTACTGATGCAATACTGAATGATGGAATAAATAGAACATTATTAACACTGTTATTATGAACGGAGCCACTGAGTTCACCTGTTTGTTTCACACATCTACGCTAACACCTGGATTCTCAGGACCTTGAAATTGATCTGGACTGGAGACGATGAACATCACAGTGGGCGGTGTCCAGTCTCCAGCAGCAGAGCCTCCAGGGTCTGTTTGGTCTGGGGGGGGGTGTAGGGCTGATGTAGCCAGCAGGACAGGAAGACCATGTCAAGGTCAGGGTCTGTAGTGTGAGCGACTTCCTGCAGGACGGCCTGCTTCAACTTCAGCTCCTGACTAAACGCTTCCCACAGGAAACCAGATGACGATTCTGAAACGAGAAGAAACGTCAGACGACTCTGAAACAATAAAATGCGTCTTGAACATAACCTTTATTTTCTTATGTGATTCTGGCAGCAGGTGGATCATACAGATGTTGTACAGGTGAGGCTGATGACATCACTCACCAAAGTGTTCAGTGTTCCAGGTGTGAAATAGAGGACATTTTCTTCCTTCAGGTCCAAACTGAAATTCCTCCAGGTCCCGAATGCCTCGCTGTGATGTCATCAGATGTGCCATTTTTGTCACCATGGCAACCTGACAAGACGACAAAGACAAAAAGTCACCAGTCAGATCATCAGGCAATCAGAGAAGCGCTTCACAGACCATTTTATTGATTGCTAACTCGTTTAAAATAATCTTACAACCCTGTCATGGGTTGTGACATCATCCACTGTGATGTCATAAATTATGACAGATTCACTGGATTAATGCAAATGAGGACTTGGCCCCACCCACAGGAAATAATCACCATTTTGGCGACGACATCATGAAGTTTGCTGCATTCGTCCTGCAGCTCCACAGCTGGGGGTGATGAAGACGAGGAAGACTCATCCACCAGTTGCTGCTGTTTTCTCTGAGACCTGTACATACAATCGAACACGTTACGTACCCATCATCTATACATGTACACACAATCGAACACATCACGCACACATCATCTATACATGTACACACAATCGAACACATCACGCACACATCATCTACACATGTACACACAATCGAACATGTTACGTGTACACATCATCTACACATGTACACACAATGGAACATGTTACACACACGTACACATCATCTATACATGTACACACAATCAAACATGTTACACACATGTACACACAATCAAACATGTTACACACATGTACACATCATCTACACATCATGTACACACAATCAAACATGTTACACACATGTACACATCATGTACACACAATCAAACATGTTACACACACATACACATCATCTACACATGTACACACAATCAAACATGTTACACACATGTACACATCATCTATACGTGTACACACACGTACACATCATCTACACATGTACACACAATCAAACATGTTACACACATGTACACATCATGTACACACAATCAAACATGTTACACACATGTACACATAATCTACACATGTAAACACAATCGAACATGTCACGTACACATCATCTATACGTGTACACACATTCGAACATGTTACACACACGTACACATCATCTATACGTGTACACACATTCGAACATGTTACACACACGTACACATCATCTATACGTGTACATTTGTCAGACTGACTCAAACTCACAGTTTGATGTTGACGATGTTGGCTGCTACACAGAATCCATCGTCATTGAGCTTTTCCCATCTCAGCATCAGGTTGTGCCAGTCGGCCACGTTATCTTTGATCTTTCGGGGAATTCCTGTGACAGCAGAGCACTTCCTGTTTGCTGAGGTCATCTTGATGTCACCTGACTCACCTGAGAACATAGTTAACCTGATTTTAATTTTGAACCGGAAGAAAATTACTAGTTTAACCATAAATTCCATCCTGATTGGCACAGGCTGAAGAAACCAAACTGACAGGACTTCCTGTCTCCGCCCCGTCTCAGAGAGAGAGGTGTGTAAACCAACATCCCTCTGTGAACTCAACACCAGCTCATTTAAGAAAAATGTTGAAACCTTCTGTGATTAGTTTCATTTTGATTTCTGTCTGTTTGATAAACTTCCTGCACAATTCAAACACTATTTAATACATGTATACAAATGAGAGCTACACTGACAATGTAAAGGTCGACATAAAGACTCAGCCAGTAGTTGTATTTGAATTCCTCTGTCATTAAGCTGCATGCATTTATTAATGTTGATGTTTTACTTGATTACACTGAGGTGAAATTAATTTTCCAAGTTGTGTCTCCTTCCATCAATGATTCCAGACTACAAACACTTGTCTAATTCACTTTCTGACCAGAGGCGGACTTAACCATTTGGCAAAGGTCGGCAGAAAAACGATATATATGAATGAAAACATGATCGATTATCGGGATTAGAAGTGAAGATACAAGTTTTTCACCTGAGGATGATCAGAAATCAAACTGATCATTTCAATATCGATCATCTGTATTTTTGTAGGAGATCGAACATTAAACCGATATGAGACTATTAATGATCAGAGATTGAAGACAAAGTATCCAAACATCTTTCTTATCTTGAAATCGATCCATACATGATTTGATCAGCTGATCAATCGACCCGGTAACTTCTTCCATCGATCATTCGATCACTCACCTTCCATCTGATCGATCACTTCCTGGTTCTCCTTCTTCTGTGGTGTGTGGAGGTCCTCCCGGAGTTCTTGTTCTGTGGTTGTTTTTCAGGCAGAGTGTGACGTTACTGCTCACGCTCTCGGCGTGCTGACGCAATAGGAATAAGGGAAGTGACGCAGGAGCTGCGTCAACCAATGAGGGAATTGATTTGAACCTGTTAATGTTGGATTATTCCTCTACAATAACAAGTCCTGTGGTTTAAGTTTCTTTTAGTTTGAAGGTACCAGCTGATATCATCATATTATAATATATATATTATAATAGAAATGTTTAGGCAGCCAGGAGGGTTCATGGATTTTTACCAGATCGAGACAGCAGACGTCATCTTTAGTTTGTGAAAATGTAAAGAACACACGTCTGTCTTGACACAGGTTTTTAGATTTTCATTCTTTTTCTTATTCTGATCAAGCTTGAGGATGAATCACCATTATAGGAACATCGTTACACAGAAGACTTTTAGAAAATAGGATTTTTAGACCAAGTCAAACTGCATCTCAATTTGCAGTGGTTTGTGTTAAACTGTTGAACACATGTAGACATGACTGTGGCATCATATGCTCGTTGCAGTTCCATAGCTGACCACTGACTTGTAACACTGAAGTGTGGCGCTGTGTTGTGACCTGCTCACATGACTACTAAATATTCAGTTATATGTTACTTTAGAAACAGGAAGCTGTCACTCTCAAGACTTAAGTTTTAGAGACGTTTTTATAGTAGAACACCGACACCAGCCGGAAACTTTCTGTCAGGCGACATGTTTGTTACAGCAGTTTGTTCATTGTGTCAATGTCCACAGACAGAATCTAGTTCAGCACTATGTTGCATGGGATGATCTCATCTGAACAAAATAAAATACAACATACTGAAAACACTTTTATTTGGAAATTACAAACAGGCTTCCTGTTCAGGTATTTACATAAAAAAACAAGATATATATAAAAACAAAAATGTCCTTTTTCTGCATTCATGCAGTCCATTATTCAACTCCCAGAATGCTTTGTGTGCAGTCACAGGCGTGACAATGGGTGGAGTCTGTTCTGTTCCCATATCGTCACTCTGATGTGTCTTCTTTCTGTTTCTTCTTTTTCTTCTTCTTCACGCCTTCGACAACCTGCACAAACACAAACTGCATCATCAACCTTTAACTGGTCTCGTATGTCACAGGTGTAACTAGTGTTGAGGTCGTGTGTCTGTATGACATATGTAGTTCACGTCTCACGCCATGACTCAAACCTTTGTGGTAAAAATGAATCATTTCATCAACTTCTTTAAAAAACTGACCTCTGCAATGAGCTCCGCCCCTGTTTCATCAAGACCAACCCCCTCTTCTACAGAGCCTGCCTCCAGTTTAATCCTCTTCTCTTTCTTCTTCTTCTTCTTCTCTTTCTTTACTTCCTCTGCAGGCTGTGCTGCTGCCGTTTCTCCATCACTGTCTGTTGCCTCTCTCTTCCTCTGCAAAACAAAGTCCAAGTCATGACCGGATCACGAACACATTTCAATCTCCAGGGTCACATGATAAACCGATTGTTCCCACTTTACCTTTGCAGAGGCATCACATGATCCCTCCTCCGCTTTGGAGACGCTGTCAATTAAAACAAAAGTTAAATTGGACGTACATTAACGATGTTTAATCACGATTACCAGAAGCTCTGATGTCAATGTTTCAGGTGAGCAGTAGCTCAGCCAATGACAAAGCAACAAAGCTCAACCTGAAGGTTCCTGTAGCAGAGCGACTCCCTCAGAGAGCACGTCAGCTCGGTGAGGGATAACTGTCTGCACCTGAGCATAAGCCCCCCCCCCCCCCCCCCCCACCACCACCCACACACCAGCCCTGCCAGCTCCAGGTGACGCACCTGAAGTCCACATACTGATTCTTCCAGTCCTGCGGCGTGCTGCCATTCGGTTTTCCGTGTTTGTCGAGGAGTCCTTTCTGAATCATCATCTTCTTCTGACTCGCCTGAACAAACAAAAACAACCACAGGGATCCATCAGTTTGCGTGTCCATCAGTTCACGTGTCGTCGGACCAATTAGTTCACGTGACGTACCTTTGGTCCCAAACCCCACTTCCGAGGATAAGTGTCTCTCTCCATGATCACCCGCTTTATCTTTGCCACCACGCCATGATCACATGTGGAGATCACTGCCGTCGTCATCAGAGCAACAGCTGGAAAGATTCAACCGGTGAATAATTTAGGCCAAAACCGATCAATTATATAAATCAGATTTATTGATCTTAGCCATCAGAGAAGGGTGATAGATAGCAGGTCATCACAGCCTGAAGCTCCTGACGCTCCTGAACTCATCATGTGGCTTCAAAACACACACACACACCCCCACACACACCTGTGCAGATGGCCTCTCCCTTGGTTGTTATCACGACGATGTCCTGGTTTACCTCGATGCCGTCTTCGTACCTGAGCACACCAGGCAGCATGATCTTGGCTCCGTAGCAGATAGCGTTGACCTGGAGAAAGCGAGTCATCAGATGAGAAAGGTGACGGCGTGGACGAGAGAGACCGAGTTATAGAGGACGGTCGAGGCAGATGACCACATTGAGCCTGGTTCCGCTCGAGGTTTCTCTCTGTTAATGAGGGAGTTTTTCCTCCGCAGTCTCAAAGTGCTGCTCATTGTGGGAACTGTTGGGGTTCTCTATATTTTGTTTTTAAGGTCCTGACCTTTGTGATAATGTATATTATGATTTGGTGCTATACAAATAAAATTAAATTGACTTACAGAGCTGTCTTTCATCACCAGACGTTTGAGAGACACCAGCAGCTTCTCCAGCGGGAACACGACTCTCCTCAGGTATGACTCATCTTTGTTGTGGTCAAACTGCCACTGAGCGTCCAGGACATCGTGCATCGTCACCATGTTGTCCTGTATGTGTGATGATGTCATGAGAGACAGTTACACAATTTTAAAAGTATATCTTAGAAAACGTGACAGATGAGGTCATCGAAAGGGCGTGGTTACAGCATGAAAACATTGACTGCACAAGTTCCTAACGCAGCTGTCAATCAAACATTACATGTAGAAGCGCTTACATTAAACATGCTTCTTGTGATGTCACTAGTTTGACCAATCACTTCTCATTCTCATCCTAATGATAAAAAAATTAAGACGCTAGTCTGGGTAATGACACATGATGTCAGCAGTAGTGAGACGTCACACGTAGAAACGATGTAAACTCAGTCACCACTGCACGTTTCTTTTTCAAAGTTTAATTATCAGACCGGCACCGAACAGCAGGACTGAACTCAACACTTTGAGCAACGGTGATGTCACAGTCCGACCTAATCAGGAAGTGAGGCTGACCTTCTCTCCCATGACTCCAGATCGGACTCTCCTCAGTTCCTGCATCTGACCTCCGACCCCCAGCAGGAGACCCAGGTGGACGCACAGAGTCCTGATGTACGTTCCCGCCTCACAGCTCACCCAGAAGATACCTGCAATAGTCATGTGACATCAGCGGTTTACACCTGCTCTGCAAAGTAATGATTGACAGATGCATTATTGACACGTGGCCTCACCTAGTCTCCTCTCTGGATCGTACTCGATCAATTTGCTCTCGTAGATCGTTCGGACTCTCAGCTGACGCTTTACGGCAGCGATCAGGGGCGGTCGTTGGAACAAAGCGCCAGTCAGCGTTTCTATCGCCTGTGTACAGAACCCAGGCCAGTCATATGATCGTCATGTGAATTAATCTGTTATCAAAAATCGCTTCTGTCTAAACGTAGGTTCAAATGTCGCAGAGTTCCTCTATCGGCTCATGTTCTCAGACTTACCCGAGCCAGAGTGTGTTCGCTCTCTATTGCATTGTGCAGCCGAACGATTCCCACATACTCTTTACCTGCAACACACACACAGAGAGTAGTGAGGGGGGCCACTTGATTTTACTGAGCTGACACTGCAGTCAGCCGGGCGGGAACATCACCAACACTTAGATTCAACTCTTTCTTTTCTAGCATTAACAAGTGCTCATCGCTGCATACCAGCACTCTGCTGAGATTTGACCAATCGCGTAGCTCGGTCTACACACACGATGAGACATCCTGTGACCTTTGGGTCGAGTGTCCCGCTGTGACCAGTTTTCTCCACCCGTAGGATCCTCCGGATCCACGCCACCACCTCGTGAGACGAGGGATTTGCAGGTTTGTCCAAATTAATGAAGCCCGACCTGAGAGGAAACAGGAAGTACACCAATCAACATATGTAGATGAACAACATAGAACATGATGGTTTCGCGTTGGCTCAGCACTGTTACCTGATGTAGTCCTGGATGCTCCTCCTCAGGGGGTTGCTGCCGCACGGTAGTGGGGTGTAATGAGCCGTGCGCACATTCAGTTTGTCAAAATTCTGCAGACAACAATGATTACATTACTTTGTGTATAGGAGGATCAACAGGAAGTCATGCAGCACACCGCTGGGAGTCTGAGCTGAATAATGAATTTATCACAGATGCTCCTTCCCTTCAAAATTACATTTTTCTTCTGTGATTTTTACACAATCACCAAATTGAGTCCCTGCTTCATGTGATCAGAACAGATAATCGTCTTTGTAGCAGTCGGGTCAAGTCCTTCTCTCCACATGGTTCCAGGTCAAAGTCCAGCAGAACGCCGGCATGACTCTGGCACCTCAGTGGAGAGGCCCTGCCCCCAAAACGGGAGCAGAGGCAGAGACAAGACGGCAGCCGCTCAGCGAATGGATAAACTGGTTCATCACTTCACACGACAGAGCTACAGGAATCATTCATATTGAAATCCCAACATTTGAGCGTGAGACATTAAGAGTTCATGTTTGTAGAGAACGTGTTTAATTACATCAACAGTTATCGGGAATGAACCTGGACCCTGATTTAATCAATCTTTGATCTGGATCAGATTTCCTGGTCCGGGTGAGTTACCTTTAATAACAGAGGCCACTGAGACGTGTCCAGAGACGCCACCTTACTCTCTGGTCTGATGAGGAAGTCTCCACTCTGTTGAATCTCCTGCCCCCCGCCAAAAAAATCTCAGGTTAATTCAACCTCATGGAAAAAATAAGATTACATCACATGTCATTTAGCTGAGGACATCAGATGGCTTAGAAGATAGAAGAGCAAAAGGAATCACATTAAAAATCAGGTGATGTCACTGACCCCAACTTCTTCTTCACTCATCTTCTTCACCTTCTTCTTCTTCTTCACTGACGCTGTGGAAACATTGAAATCATCACTTGAATCTGATTCAAACTTCAGGTTCATGAAGAAACTTCTCATGTTGGAGAAGCCGCAGCTCACGTGGCCTCAAACAGCACGTGGTTGTTAGCTTCGTTTGTTAGCCCGCGATGCTAACAGGCCGCTTGACTGATTCCACTACACACACACGCGCAGACACACACGCACACAGACACACACAAATCACTCCAGAAACCCGATCAACTTTAATTCATCGACCCTTTTATCGGCTCCATAACTGAAAACACGTGGTTCGTTAAAAACAGACACAATCGTCGCTATTCCGGATTAATCCCGGTTTGTTCCAGACTGGATCTGAATCTGTGCACGTGTGCTTCACACAGCAGTTCCATCGGTTCCTCAGAATAACGAACACGATGGAGGCAGTAAAACACCCGAACATTGAAACACGATATAAAACTCATCGTCTTCATGTTAGAATTCATTTAATCTTCGTGACTAAGAAGATTTAACGAGTCCAGTTCAAACAGTTCGAAGTTGGAAACGTTCTCAGAGGAACGTGCTCCACACTCACCCTCTGCGTCCGCCATCTTGAAATGAGACTGAGCGAACACGCGACACCTCTTCTTCTGTGGTGTTTCACAGCAGCCTGCATGATGGGTGTAGCCCTACTGCCCCCTCTGGAAGAAAATGACCTCTACATGTCAAACGGTGAACAACTGAAATAATCAGATTATATAAAACATTAGATAAAACATATATATATAATAAAACATATATATATATACATATATATATGTTTTATCTATTTTTTATTTTTAACTTCTATATTACTACTTCGATGTCCTTCTCGGGTCCTCGTCACTACTGGCAGCATGAGGCGCTGCCTGCAGCAGCATCACGTCGCACAGGTAGTCCAGCTCCTCCTGGAGGACACATCCATACCCGTGGTCACAAGAAGGTTTGTGTCTCCAGCTCAGTCTCCAGAGCCTGGAGGAGACACCAGGAGACGTTACACCAGGAGACGTTACACCAGGAGACGTTACACCAGGAGACGTTAAACCAGGAGACGTTACACCAGGAGACGTTACACCAGGAGACGTTAAACCAGGAGACGTTACACAAGGAGAAGTTACACCAGGAGACACCAGGAGACATTAAACCAGGAGACGTTACACCAGGAGACGTTACACCAGGAGACACCAGGAGAAATGATACCAGGAGACGTTAAACCAGGAGACGTTACACCAGGAGACGTTACACCAGGAGACGTTAAACCAGGAGACGTTACACAAGGAGAAGTTACACCAGGAGACACCAGGAGACATTAAACCAGGAGACGTTACACCAGGAGACGTTACACCAGGAGACGTTACACCAGGAGACGTTAAACCAGGAGACGTTACACCAGGAGACGTTACACCAGGAGACGTTAAACCAGGAGACGTTACACAAGGAGAAGTTACACCAGGAGACACCAGGAGACACCAGGAGACGTTACACCAGGAGACGTTACACCAGGAGACGTTACACCAGGAGACACCAGGAGAAATGATACCAGGAGACGTTACACAAGGAGACACCAGGAGACATGATACCAGGAGACGTTACACCAGGAGACGTTAAACCAGGAGACGTTACACAAGGAGACACCAGGAGACATGATACCAGGAGACATGATACCAGGAGACGTTAAACCAGGAGACGTTACACCAGGAGACGTTACACCAGGAGACGTTACACCAGGAGACGTTAAACCAGGAGACGTTACACAAGGAGAAGTTACACCAGGAGACACCAGGAGACATTAAACCAGGAGACGTTACACCAGGAGACGTTACACCAGGAGACACCAGGAGAAATGATACCAGGAGACGTTAAACCAGGAGACGTTACACCAGGAGACGTTACACCAGGAGACGTTAAACCAGGAGACGTTACACAAGGAGAAGTTACACCAGGAGACACCAGGAGACATTAAACCAGGAGACGTTACACCAGGAGACGTTACACCAGGAGACGTTACACCAGGAGACGTTAAACCAGGAGACGTTACACCAGGAGACGTTACACCAGGAGACGTTAAACCAGGAGACGTTACACAAGGAGAAGTTACACCAGGAGACACCAGGAGACACCAGGAGACGTTACACCAGGAGACGTTACACCAGGAGACGTTACACCAGGAGACACCAGGAGAAATGATACCAGGAGACGTTACACAAGGAGACACCAGGAGACATGATACCAGGAGACGTTACACCAGGAGACGTTAAACCAGGAGACGTTACACAAGGAGACACCAGGAGACATGATACCAGGAGACATGATACCAGGAGACGTTAAACCAGGAGACGTTACACAAGGAGACACCAGGAGACATGATACCAGGAGACGTTACACAAGGAGACACCAGGAGACATGATACCAGGAGACGTTAAACCAGGAGACGTTACACAAGGAGACACCAGGAGACATGATACCAGGAGACGTTACACCAGGAGACATTAAACCAGGAGACGTTACACAAGGAGACACCAGGAGACATGATACCAGGAGACGTTACACAAGGAGACACCAGGAGACATGATACAAGGAGACGTTAAACCAGGAGACGTTACACAAGGAGACCCCAGGAGACATGATACCAGGAGACGTTAAACCAGGAGACACCAGGAGACGTTACACCAGGAGACACCAGGAGACGTTACACCAGGAGACACCAGGAGACATTACACCAGGAGACGTTACACCAGGAGACACCAGGAGACACCAGGAGACGTTACACCAGGAGACATGATACCAGGAGACGTTAAACCAGGAGACGTTACACAAGGAGACACCAGGAGACGTTACACCAGGAGACACCAGGAGACGTTACACCAGGAGACACCAGGAGACATTACACCAGGAGACACCAGGAGAAATGTTGCTGTAAGAGCATGAACCAGCAGAGCTGGGCCCACAGGGTGTCCACATACATTTGGTCACATAGAGCTGGGACCAACATGCAGCTCATTGAAAAACATGAAGAATAAAATCTATAAAACTTTCTTTAAAACCACAAAAATCTTTATTGATCAAAGTACAAAGTTCAACGTCTCATTCTATCAATACATGAAAACATTTATATAAAGTCAGTTTATTTAAACTTTAGAACAGACCAAAGCTTTTTTAAAGTATTTTTAAGCTTTAATAAAATCTGAATGTCAGTTTAATAAACTTTGAATATCAAGTAAGTTTGAGGACAGTTGAGTGAGTTCTCCCATAGAATGTATATAAATGTATAAAATGTATAAAATGTATATGTATATATATATATATATATATATATATGTATGTATATTTATATATAGGATCTCATTCATTTTAAAATAAAAACCAGGAAAGATATTATCTCCTTAACACACAGTGTCTGTAACATGTGTCCAGCTGCATACATGTAGAACTAGTTCTGAACCAAGTCTGAACCAGGTCCTAACAGGTCTGAACCAGGTCTGAGTCAGGTCCTAACAGGTCTGAGTCAGGTCTGAACCAGGTCCTCACAGGTCTGAGTCAGATTTGAATGCTCTCTTCATTCTTCATAGAAATCTTATTCTTCAGGCAGCACTTCACGGTCACTGCAACAACCACCACTAACACCACCAGCGCCGCCACAGAAACCAGCACCGGGATCAAGATGCCCGACAGGGAACCACCGTCTTTGAGAGTAACCCTGCGTGTGCAGGTCGGTGAGTCCTCGTCGTGATGTTTCCCGTCCTCGTCGGAGCAGACACACCTGTATGAGCCCTCTGTGTTCAGACAGGTGTGTCTGCAGGGGGCGCTGGTGCACTCGTCGAGGTCCACACAGTTTCCTGACGCGTCTTTCTGGAAGCCGTCGCTGCACGGTTGACAGAGGATGGTGAGGTTGGCGGGGGAGTCATCCAGTAGACGCCACACAGCAGGACGACCCCGGCAGTAGAGATCCAGCTGGTAAGTGGACCAGCACTCCACCTGGATCCTGTTGGTGGAGTCCGGACGGAGAGAGCGCATCCTGGGGATTACAGGATGCTGACACAAGTTCGATCCCACCCCTGATCCAGAGTGAAGTCCAGGGTCAGGTTCAGGTTTGGTTTCAAAATTCAGGTTAGTTTCTGGCTCTGGTTCTTGCATGGGATGATTAGGCTTAGTTTCAGGTGGTTCTGGCTCTGCTAGTTTAACTTCATGTGTTACTGGTTCCAGTGCTGTAGGTTTAATGGTGGACATTCTGTCCTCAGACATCGGTCTTGTTGGTCTGTCTCTCCGTTTGCAGATGAACTGATGAACTGAACTGTCCCTGCAGGTGACTGGAATCAGCCCCCACCTGGTCACAGACAACCCATCAGACTCCCCCTGTAGCACCACACAGCGAACCGACGTACATGAGTCCTGTGGCTCCTTCGCCCAGTGATTCCCCTGTGAGTCCTCACTGTCATCCTCGATCCAGCTGAATCCTCTCAGCGGCAACGTAGGGACAACACATTTGTCTTTGGCTTTCTTTAGTCCGACCCAAAATGTGAAATTACTCTGAGGCAACACCAACTTGGAGATGAGCCCGAGGACATTGGTGACTTCCTGCTCAGTGGCGAGGGTGGTGAGGACCCCGGGGGAACAGTCCTCCATGGCCTGATCAAACTTGACCTTGTTGCTGTGGATGGTGTAATGAGTCGGTGAAGCCGAGTCAACCGAGAGTTTTGCAGACTGGACGAAGATCCAAAGGTAAATCCAACAAGAGGTGACCCAAGACACCATCTTTCCTGAGTCCTCCCACACGGAGGATGGTTCTGAATCAAAACCAAACAAAGTTAGATTCTGTTTGAACATGAAAAGTTGAAATAAGGCAGTGCTCCTTCAGCCATAAGACAGATTTCACAGAACCTGAAGAGTCAAACTGACGAAACCTGCTTTGTGTTCTATCACAATATGCAGATGATTCTCACGTCTACATCGATCAAATCATTGATTAGAAATCTGTCTCCTGATCACAGGAAAAACACATACACACACACTTTATGGAATAAAGGAATTTCAATGAAACACAATCAGCACATAAAACGATTGGGTTTAATCATCGTATAAACAGGAAAAAGAATAAAATAAATAATTACCAGTTATAACATGTAAGTAAATAAACATCCGATACAACTGCATTCACTGTTATTATATTAGTTATTATATTTTTATATACAAGTATACAGATCAACAGTTATAATATCTATATATAAAAATGTTTTTATTTTTCATGTTTCATTGTTTTCTTACCTTCAGTCAAACTCGTCCTCTGATTCTTTAGCTGTTCTTCAGCTTCTTCTCTTCTGCGAACTTTCTTCTTCACTGACGGAGTTGGCCTCACCCTCTCTCTCACAGGAAATGTGTTGTGTCTGCGTCTTGATAGGGCGAACGAGTTTCCTCTAGAGAAACACTGGGAAAACTCTGAGACGACACTTGTACCAAACCTGATTCTGAATTTCACCATTTTTTAAACTATAATCAGATGAACTTTATTGATTCTACAAATGAGAAGTAGAAGAACTTCAAAACCAGCAGCTGCACAGACTGGAACAAGATGGAAGAAAGAAAAGAAACAGTTCAATGACTGAAACTCAACAAAAAGACCACGAAGAAAAAAGAGCATTAATGTCATGAATGGACTTCGGTTCAGATTCATTATTTTAAATTCAGGATCCTGCAGGAGGTTCAGGTTTGTTTGAAGATGCAGGGACACACACACACACACACACACCCAGACAAACACACACACACACATAGACACACACAGACAAACACACACACACACACATTTGAACAAACAGTGGAAATGGAGGTTTGTTGTCACAATGACCCAGAGGCTTCCTGGTGGAAGTGAGGGAAGAATGACAGGAAGTCAAAGAATTGAGGGCGGAAGTATGACTAAAAGACTGCTGCTGTCATGGTAACGCTGTGAGGTGTGTGTAATGTAGTACTAACAGTGTTAGTACCCAAAGTACTGAAGTATGGCAACAGCCAGTGAGTAGGTCGCCATGATAACAGAGACGGTGGAGTCACATTTAATTGTTCAAACTTTATTAGAAACTAAAATAAAACCGACATCGTCCACACGTCAGAACGTGACATGAAGCTGACCCCTGCTGGTGTGAACAGGTTCAAGACTTAAAGTTCAAGATTGATCACATGATTTATTTATTAGCTGTTTCTACTGCTTTGAATGGACCAATCACACGGAGGCTTTTATTTGATCACGACTGCTCGCCACAGTCACATGATCAGTTGTCACTCACTAGTTAGAGCAACATGATTGGCTCTCATTGCCCTGAAGCTGCTGCTGATTGGCTGCTACCTGGAGACTGACAGGTGACAGTGGGCGGGGTTAGTAACAAAACAAACCATTACACAAAACGCAGAAAGGTGGGGGACAGGTGGGGGACAGGTGAGGACAGACGGGGGACAGGTGGGGGATAGGTGAGGACAGACGGGGGACAGGTGAGGACAGGTGGGGGACAGGCGGGGGACAGGTGAAGACAGGCGGGGGACAGGTGAGGACAGGTGAGGACAGGTGGGGTCAGGCGGCACTGGAGACAGCAAGTTTCTTCAGATGATCCATGAACACCTGTAGACTGACGTCGTCAGTCAGGATGGGAGCTCCAGACTCCTGCACAGAGAACGACTGGTTAAAACTTGTTGTGAACACCTAAGGGTCAAAGGTTAAGTTCAGGGTCTCACCTGCCCCCAGGTGTACATGTTGTTGTGGGTCTGGGAGGGGTTCACTTTGGAGAGCAGGAAACGAGCCTGAAACCACATTATGAATTAAAGTGGAACTTGCTGTTATAACATATACACGCAGTGTTTGTGTGTGATAGTGTGTGTGAGTGTTAGCACCCCCACCTGGCTGCCTCCGTGCTCTGTGTCTATGTATCTGGGCATCGGAAAACGATTGTGTAGCAGCTCCTGAGCATCGTCCACTGGAGCCTGAAGAAGGTGTTTGAAGTTTTCATACTCGGGGACGTCCTGGTAACCAGCCTTCCTCCACTGAGACACCGTCTGACACACACACAGACACACAGAGACAGAGACACACACAGATGTGAACACAGTTGAAATGTGCCATTTTCTGGAGCAGTGTAACTTATGTCGATGTGTTTTTATAAAACAAAGTAATTTTTATTTGTACCTCTCCGTGGTAAATGAGGATCTGAAAGAATGTGTCCATCAGGAGGATTCTGTCCGGCAGGATGCTGCTGCTGTCCAACAAGACGGGCTGAAACACAGTCAGTCGGATCAATCACTCGTTAATAACTCCTCATTAGTGTAACTGTGATTCAGTCGTGACTCAGTGTTGAGTCATGAATCATGTGAATAAACCAATCAGATCTCTGGTGTGTGTCGATGTCCCAGGAAGTCAAAGACAAACAGGGTCCTGTACTTTCCTCGGATTTTTATGATTCAACAGTTTGATCCTCGTTGTGAAACATGAGGCTCTGCTGTCAGTCAACTGTCCATGTCTGGGATTGGTCACATGCAGTAAACCCACCCACATTATGTGCACATACTCAGAAGTTGAAAACCTGAGTTAATTTAATCAGTTGATAACCAGCGTCATGTTCAGCTGGATAACTGACAGAGATCCTGTTTATGTTGAACTCACTTCAGAGAACAGGCTCCAGATATCATTTGAGTAACAAGCAGTGTTATTAGTGTGAATGAAATAAATAAAATAAAACAAGACCATCAAAACAATCAGCTTCGGTTTCATTTGGTTGATTTTCACTGTCCTGTTGAATTTGATGAAGATGACACAGTAACACAATAGTTCCTAAACTCAGGAAAAAGACACTTGAATCAAGAGCGATGATGGAAAGTAAAGGAAAAGAGTTGAATCATCAGTCACACTGACGTCATGAGGAACATGGTGCCCCCCCCCCCGGTGCAGGTACCTCTGGCGGCCCATTGAAGGAGTAGGCGTACAAAACCGGTTGGATCATGATGAGAGCCTGAGTCAGGTCCTGTCTGTTGAACTGATGTCTATAGTACGAACTCTCGTCTGGACTGTTGTTGAATACCTGAAGGAACGGAGAGCGCCGCAGGTGGAACATGAACTGAAACAAAAACACGCAGGTGAGAAACAGGAAGCGAAGCAGGTGACAGCAGAGTATGAAGGAATGCCGGTCACCTGAGGGTAGAGGGAGAAGGTCTCGGAGAACCTGAAGGAATTTGGATCATCTTTGTGATAATCTCCAAACTTCTGACACTGAAAAACAAACATGCAGAATGACACACATCAGCTTCACTGGTTGCGAGTCCACATCCATGTTTTCACCACAGCCATCATACCAGACGGATCAGCTGTCTGTCCAACCATCGCAGAACATCTGGCCCCTCCTCTGTCTCCGCACGGTACACTGCCAGCCTCGCCATCAAAATAGCCGCCGCCTCCTGGTCGAAAGACGCAGCGATGTTCTGTATCTGAGTCTGAGCATCTGCCCAGCTGGGGCGAGAGAAGATGTCAGTGAACTGAACACATCGCTAGCTTCACAAGTCTGTAAACACATCGCACATGATGAGGTGTGTGGGGGGGTTGTCTTACTTCCTGGCGGTGGTGGTGACTCTGATGCGTCTCTGTCCTGACGAGTGCTGGTACTGAGTCACGAACTGGATCGCTCCACGGCCTCCCTGAGGAATCGGAGCATTGTGCTGCAACACAAAGTTGATCGTTAATCAATAACCTGATGATGTAGCTTTAACGAACCACCAGGTCTTCAGCAGCTTCATGATACAGGTTACCATGACGACACCAACGTTAGACTCAATGAAGCCGTCAATCAAAACACTTTCTGGATTCATGCGAAAAAAAACAAAAGTCTCTCCTATTTCAGACCGACACAAAAAACAGCTGAGTGTTCAAAACAGACTTTATTAATATTAACATTATTATTATTAGTAACTTCAGGGTTAAAATCAGAAGTGATGTCATCAAACTGAAATACAACATTTAACTGAGCTCAGAATCCTGTACTCTGATTGGCTGCTTCACACCTGAGCTCTTAGTGGTCTGAGGATCAACTGCAGCTGGATGATGATGATTACACACCTGTACACCTGTTATTACCTGAGTCAGGCTGTGTGACATGTGACACACACACACACACACACACACACACACACACACACACACACACACACACACACAGGATATTGGATGTTCAGGTACTATTGACAATAGACAGCAGATAACGCTGTGTGTGTGTTTGTGTGTGTGTCCTCTCATCATCTCAGCAGGTGACTGACAGATGCACCACAGCAACGCTGCTCCTGGAGAGACACACTCACTCACACTCTCTCAGCAGGACACGCCCTCTGCAGTCTGTCCTCAGACTTGGAGCTGATCAGACTCCGACGCTCTCAGACTGAAACCATGACTTCAAAAATCAGGACATCGACCGGTCACCTGGTTTGATCTTTAACTGGAGCATCGGTTCCAGGTGGAGCGTCAATATCTAAACGTCTCTGTGGAAGGAGCTGAACGTCGTCTGGTTTCTGCCTCATCCACAGCAGGATGAACAGTTCGACCAATGAATGATGTTAATCTCCAAGTCCAAACAACCAGCGGCAGGTTTACAATGTCATGTGATCAGAGAGTTGGGGACTTTCTAAAGGCGTGTCCAGGTCCAGTGTGACATCATCAGAGACCTTTCTGACTGGTGCACAGGTGTCGTTCCCGGATCCCTCAGTCTGCACAGGTCTAACCTGCATCTTCTCGCTGGACACCTCACATGAACCGGAACTGAAATTTGATGATTTTGTCTAACTCGTTGATCTGTTGTCATGGAGACATTTTTGGTTGTTGTCGAGGGACCCAAATGAGGATTTTGATCACTTGATCACGTTTCCACTTAGCATTTGAGGAGAGAAGATTTTTCAGAGCAACATCTAGTGGTCATAAGAGGAAGTGCAGCTCAACACATCTGGGATAAAGTCACACGTAAAAGCGTCTTCACGCATCCTGTCTGAACTGTGAAGCAATCGACTTACTTCCTGTCCTGTGAAAATGGCAGACGCTCTGAGGACGCTGTATGCCACTCTGATGGCTATAACCAGCACAGCATCCATATGTGGGAACCTCCTCTTCCTGCTGGTGCTGCTCCTCAACAAGGATCTTCGGTCCGACATGTTGGGCCTAACCGTGAGTTTCAGCCTCAGCGACTTGGCCCTCGGACTCTCCACCATCCCCTTCGGGGCCCACAACAGCCTCTCCCAGCCCTCTGGATACCCGAGCGAGGGCGTCCTCTGTCAGGGCAGCGGCTTCATCTTCCTCCTCATGCAGACTTCCTCCATCCACTCGCTCACCTGGGCAACAGTAGACAAGTTCACAGAGATCTGCTTCGCCCTCAGCTACCGGAGCATCTGGACGACCGGACGGAGTCGGGTGGTGCTGGTCCTGGTCTGGCTGTTCTGTCTGGTGAATGCCATCCTGCCCCTGCTGGGGTTCGGCACTTATGCCTACAGCAGGTCACGGTTCCTGTGCTGCCTGAGCTTCACACCTGACAACAAGTACTTTGTGTTGCTGTGGATGTTGTTAGGCATTGTGGCACCGATCCTCACCATGTGTTCTCTGTATGGATACATCGTCTATGTGGCCAGAAAACAGGCTCGCAGGGGAACATTCATGTGCAATGAGCTGCACTGCTACTATGTTCCTGCCAACAACTACCTGAGGAGCTCCATCGTCATGGTTACAACCTCAGGTGGGTTCATGCTGTTTTCTGACTGGTCCCTGATAAGACCTACTTGTCCAAACTCTTTAGATTCTACCTGTTCCCAAAGACTTGGCTGAATTTGGTCAGACTCTGGTCACTTGTTCAGAATATGTGGTCACATGTTCGGACTGTGGTCACGTGTTCAGTTGGCTTCTTGTCTTGTTCTCAGTGTGTGTGCTGGTGTGCTGGCTGCCTTACATCTCAGTGTGTTTGTACGAGACGTTCAGCGGTCAGCAGACCTCTGCAGTGACCTCTGCCCTTTCTGTTTGGCTGGTTCTGACCAGCGCCGCCCTCAACCCCTGGATCACTTGCATGACTCAGACGTAAGTGCGACTCAACAGAGTTAAACG